>NW_020837957.1:27441534-27508820 GCF_003676395.1 Aethalodelphis obliquidens | reverse complement strand
CACACACACACACACACACACACACACACACACACACACACACACACCACACATACACACAGAGTTGGGGCCGTTAGCTGTAGTCAAGAAAAATACGAGTTCATTTCTCAAAGATTACCTTGCCCTGCATATTCCACCCACAGAGGTGGAGTATGATGTGATATCAAATAAAAGGCCTTTTTCTTTTTCATTTGCAAGGAGAATAGATAGTTGGGTAAGCAGATGTTCATATAGTATGAGAAAGATATTTACGAAGAGTGTGTGTAAGATTATACATAGATTTGATGTCAGACAGGTCCACAGAATCCAGGTTTCTCTCTCCTTTGCATCCTTATCCTAGACTGTATAATTGCCACCCAGCTTTCTGAATTGTTGATTTATTTGGGTTATTTTAGGGTACCAATGATGGGGCATTTTTGTAAACACTGATCAACTTTTCCATCAGGACAGAGCTATCTGTATGTGACCACATAGCTGTTTAATTGCTCAGGGCTTATACTCTCACACACTGTGGATTTGGGAAATTAGGCTTTCTCGGCTTGTTTGCTTTGATAACTAAACCTTCCTACTCTGGGACCACCTTGAATCATTGCTAGAGCTCTGAGCTCCGAGTGCTGGTTTTGGAAGTGTTGTAGGAACAAGGCGGGTTCCAGGAAGTGTTTCACTGCGGTGCCTTCCCTCAGGACCGGCCCTGCACATGGGGGCCTCAAGGCGTGGAACAGTTTGCCTGTCTTGGAAGATTGGCCTGACCGGCGCTGCGTCCACGTGAACCGCTGACTTTCATTCTCTTTAAAACATTCTCTGCCAGAGTGGCCTAAAATAGATTTATCCTGAAGTCCCATATAATCATATTTTTGTTCTCTGAGAGGACATTGTAAATCAGGCAGAATTCTAGAAGGCTTAAAAATGCACTTGCTCTCAGAATGTTCCTTCCAAGGACTAGGCAGCAGGTGCTCTGGGGACTGAGGCCCAGCTATTCTCCTGTCCTATCCTGCCAACTCTTAGAAATCTTAAGGAAAAAAAAACAACAAACAAACAAAAACACTAGAGTAGAATGTGGAAAATCTTACTGCCTTCAAAGAAAAATATTGATTAAAAAAAAAAGAGTTATTCTCTCTGTGGGCAATGAAGGGAACCATATAGTGATAAGTGGTATAGTTATGGCAAAAGGAAAAAGTTCCAATAAGCCTGCTCTGAGTTCTTTGTGTTGCTTCCCTTTGTCCTCACGTGCCTGAATAACTTAGTCCTGGTCTGGACGATAGATGAGCCATGAGTAGTAGCACCTCCCTTCCTCCCTACCCTCCTGCCCCATCCGGAAAGATGCTCAGGTAGCAAAGGCCTCAGGAGAGAGCAGAGCACCTGCTTCTGGAGTCAGTTCCTGCTCTGTTGCTTCCAGTGGTGCCAGAGCTGCTCCTGGGATGAGCTGTTCCAGCGGGACGCATCTGTGTGGCCCATTTTGGCATTTCGTTGCTGCTTGGTAAAACAAAATGCCACATAGCTCCCATCTGTCCCTTTCTTTTTTTAGACGAAGGAACCATTTATCATTTCACCGTTTCTTTCAACTTTTAAATACTGCTATGTTTAGGTGGGAGGTTGTAGTCTGGTGAATTAGCTTTGAGTGCATACCAGGTCTCAGGTAGTTTGCTAGCTTCTGTGGCACAGAAAGGGGATACTTTGGAGTTAGTGCAAATAATGAGTTTTTTCCACCTTCTAACATGGTTGTTTCCTAAAGTGTTGATTGATTTATTCAGCAAGCATCTACTGAGCACTCTAGACACTCTTCCAGGTGTTGGAGATACAGCAATGAACAAAACAGACAAAAATTCTTGTGCACCTGAAGCTTACATTCTAGTGAAGAGAGAGAGAGACCAGAAACAAAAAATTATGCATATTTTAGCAGGTTCAGTGGAGAAAAAGCAACAGGGCTAGGAATTACTCCTGGGGAAGTACAATTTAAAGTAAGATGATCAGGGAAGGCCTCACTGGGAAGATGACATTTGAACGAAGTTTTGAAGGAGGTGAGCTAAGTGGATATCTGGGGAAACGAGGACTCCAGGCAGAAGGAAAAGCGCATGCAAAGGTCCTGAGGTGGGAGCTTGTCTGAAGTGCCCAAGTCCTAGTAAACAGGCCAGGTGGCTGCTGGAGTGAAGAGTCAGAGGGTTACCTGGGGGACAGGTGTAGGGCTGCATATAGCCTTGTAGGCCATTGTTAAATTTTTACTCTGAGTGAGAAAGAGCCATTGGAGAGTCTGAGCAGCAGAATGGTGTGATCTGAAGGCTATTGTAACAAGATAACTCTGGCTGCAGTGTTGAGAATAGACTGTTGGGTTATGGTGCATTTAGGGATACTGGCTGGTGGCTATTGTAATAATTGAGGCAAGAGATGATGGTGGCCAGAATCAGATTTTAGAGGCAAGACCCTTGGGAGTGAAATGCTTATGAAATTAAGAATGATTTTATGGTTTTCTTTCAATTTGTTCCTTTTGAGGAGGAGATTATAAAGACAGATATATCAGTGGAATACTTTGCCATAACTTAATAGTAAAGATAATTACTTCTATGTAACAGTAAAAACTGTATCTTAAAACACAGAACAACACCCCAAACTGTCTAAAGAAAATCTCTTTGCGCTGTGAATGACTGTCCTCGAAAAATCACTGTCTTAAAAGCCTGGACCCTCTCTTCCTAATTTACCTACTGTCCTGATTTCCAAGTCTCATCCTTTTCATTCCCCATGTGGTCTGTTTTTCAGGATTATGGATTTTGAGGGTTTTACCACCTTTTGCAAAATTGCTTCTCATAGCAAAATTAGCGTTTCAGAGAAATACAGTTGCATCCAGCTTTACATAGTAAATAAGCGTGTTGTGTGTAAACTCATTTTTATAAATTAAATTACATATTAGGTGTGAGCAAGGAGCTGGATACTTACAGTAAACTTTGTAGAGCAAATAATTACTTTAAAATATGTTTTATAGTATGGGTATTCATATTGCTTTTGCCTGAGAGTGGTATACCCATTTCGCTTTTGGAGTTGGAAGTTAAAAACAGACAGACATTAGACCAGTGCTTTCTAAACTTTAATGTGCGTACGAATCACCTGGGGATCTTGTTAACATGCAGATTCAGTTTTCATGGGGTAACAAACTGCATATATTATTTTTACCATTGAATTGTAGGTGTTATTTTTTTAAATTAATTACTCAATGCATTTTTTTTTTTTTTTTTTTTTTTTTTTTTTGCGGTACACGGGCCTCTCACTGTTGTTGGCCTCTCCCGTTGCAGAGCGCAGGCTCCGGACGCGCAGGCTCAGCGGCCATGGCTCACGGGCCCAGCCGCTTCGCAACATGTGGGATCTTCCCAGACGGGGACACGAACCTGCGTCCCCTGCATCGGCAGGCAGACTCTCAACCACTGCGCCACCAGGGAAGCCCTCAATGCATATTTTTTTTTAACAGGCCCATATGATGTTGATGCTGCTGGTCTGAGGACCACATTTGACAGCATAGATCATCTGTTTTCTCTATGCACAAATTGTAACACAGAACCTGCAAATACCTTCTAGAAAAAGTCTTACTGTCATAAAGGGAGCTTGGTTTTAGCATGCTTTTGAAACAGCTACCTTGAAAACCTTTCAGTGAACTCATTTGGGTCAGAGAGATCCATGTGCTGGAAGGGAGATTGGTTTGAAGGAGTGAGCTCCACAGACACCTTTAGCTCTCCAGCTGTAGGTGTGGCGCACCTGCAAATACCAGGTGCATCTTTATTGGCTGGGGCCACACCTTGAAATAATGGCTGTAGCTATAAGGAGAAGGAATTTTCCCTCAGTTCTTCCTTTCGTGTGCCTCTTTTGCCTTTTCCCATTTCTTGCCTCGTGACTTAGTAGGTAATGGGGACACTGGTGCAGGCAGCTGTGGCTGAGGAGACTCTAGGTAATGCGGGATGGTACCAGCTGACTGGATAACAGGGAGAGTTGAGGTAGGTTAACAAGGGTGTTAAAAAAAAATCCGGAATGTTAAGTGGGGCACACCCCATTTCTGCTGGAGCCGTTCTAGTATTTTTTTAAAATTAATTAATTAATTTATTTATGGCTGTGTTGGGTCTTCGTTTCTGTGCGAGGGCTTTCTCTAGTTGTGGCAAACGGAGGCCACTCTTCATCGCGGTGCGCGGGCCTCTCACCATTGCGGCTTCTCTTGTTGCGGAGCACAGGCTCCAGACGCGCAGGCTCAGTAATTGTGGCTCACGGGCCCAGTTGCTCTGCGGCATGTGAGAACCTCCCAGACCAGGGCTCGAACCCGTGTCTGCTGCATTGGCAGGCAGATTCTCAACCACTGCGCCACCAGGGAAGCCCCACCATTCTAGTTTTTAGCTCTGGCTTCCTCACTGATTCCTATTTTATTCCTGTAATCAGATTCTAGGCTAGAACTTTAAAAAAATTAACAATTTACAGAAGGGAAAAAACTCCCCAAAGTTGTTATTGATATTTATTAAGCATCAACATCATATTTATTAAAAATTGGGATAAGACACTGCGAAGATTTAACCTCCGTGCCTGAAAAGTTGTCTTTTAAAATAACTTGTTTATTTATTTTGCCACTGAGTAGTTTGTAAAATTTTCTGATTTGCTTTCTCAGATCTCATCACTGTCATTGTAGGGGTGGTAGGGGCTGGGTTTTGGGGTGGGTGGGCAGCGATAAGCAGCTTAAGTTTGGCCCTGGAGCGCTCTATAAGCCCCAGGTGGTGGTCGTTCTGTTTTTGAAACTGGAACAGAAAAGTCCAGAGGAATGCAACAACATTTTTACTTCTTGCCCCCCTGCTAGCTTTTTTCTAGTCCTCCCAAAAATGTGTTTATCTTGCTGGCCATGCATGTAGAGCAGCCTGGAATTCTGTGTGGCATTAGATAGTAAAAAAATCGAAAGATTTCTCACATGACTGAGGTTATGGGAGTGGGAAATCTTGGATTATGCAGGACTCTTTGATTGAAAGAAGGGAATTTTGGGACAAGATTTATTCTAATATTTAGTTTTTAAAACTATTATTCATCCCCCCCTCTTTTAAAAAATTAAAACCAGTCTTTTGGGGGATGGAGGTATGGAGGTGTGGAGGTGTGGATTAAAAGCAGTATAAAACTTTTAAGTATCAAATTAAGAATTTCCACTCATTAGAAGAAAAAAATGTCTTTAGGGTGAAAGAATAATTTTGAACTTTAAGAGCCTGATAATGATATAATTTGAGAGCAGGGTCTGGCATATTGTGGAGGACCCTAAGGGCCTGACCCCAGCAGCCCCCCACTTTGTCACCCCAGGATCGTTTCCAGGATGGCTTCACTGTCAACAACCAGGTCTCAGCCTGGCCCTCTCGGGTGCCTGGGGAGTCTGTGTCCTCTGGTTTGCCACGTTTAATGAGCTCTGGAAATATGTTATCAGAGGCTGTCTGGCAATGTTTCATTAATGGTATGGGGTGAATTCAAAAGCACTAATTAATTGTTTTAGATCATTTGCAAAGCCCATGCTGAAAAACCTAATGACTGTAGGAGAAAGTTGGCAGAGAGGCTGTTCAGAGATTAGCCTGGACCTTACCCAGCTCAATTGCCTTTTGGAGTTGGGCCAAGAGGGGAGTTGTTTTTCTTTTTGGAGAAGTGCTTGTGGTCACATTGCTCCCTAAATTCCCAGTTTACTGCTCCAGGCTCGTGGCTGATGGAGCTCATATGGACCTTGCAGAGCTAGGGAGCCCAAAGAGCATCTTCTAGAAGTTTTTTTTTTTGTTTTGTTTTGTGAGTAAAACACAATTACTTAACATTCATTAACTAAATAAATACTTCCCAAGGGTCTCTTCTTGGAGGGAGGAAAGGGAGCTCTAGTTTATTATGAAACAGTTTAGGTTCCAAGTGTTAACTGTTCAAAAGGTACCAAGATCAGGCCTTAAGTAGTTTTTTTTTCTTCCTCTTAAAATAAAACAAATCAGATTCCTCATTTCCTCTGTTTGGCCGGCCCAGGGCAGCAAACTGCTACTGCGTTTGGAAAATGGTGTTCAAAAATCTCAGTTTGAAATCAAGTGCACACAATATAAGTTCAGAGTATACCGTATGTATGAAGGATAAAAATAGACTTGCATCATTTTGTTACATTTGACATATGTTATAGAATAATACCTTGAATTAGCTCAATCTGATGAATTATAGAAAAATAATGCAAGTCCTTGCCCCTTAAAGATGAGAGATATTTGAGGCTTGTTGAGCCAAGTGCCAGTTCTGGTGACTCTGAGAGCAGTGTAGGCAGTTGAAAATGAAAGCAGAGAAGAGTATTTCAGACTTATCTCAGAGCCAGTCAAGTGTTCTGTAAGGGAGCTCTTTTCTTTTCTAAGCAATATATAGCTTTGTTGGAAAACATTTATCCAGAAATCTGACAATTCCTGGGCCTGGGCCTGGCCCTGCCTCCTACTGACAGGCCTCAGTGTCTTTTCCCCGTCCTTCTGGGCTTGAGCTGCTTGTGAGTAAGTAGTTACGTATGAATCCGAGGCCAAATTGTACTTTATTAACATGATTCAGGAGAAAAGAATTCTAATGAAAAATTTCAGAGGACTGTGCTGAGCTATTTCATGATAATGTCAGATCTTCCTGAACTCAAGAAGGCCCAAGAGCATCTATTATTTCTGTTTATTCCTCAACTTGGAATCTATTGGAAAAAACTTACATGCAAACCTCAGGAGAGTATGTGCTGGTTGAGGAATTTATTCCTGAGTGCACAGCGGCTCTGTTTACTCTGTGTGAGGCTGGCCATCCTGAGGTTCCAGGAAACCTGCTTCCTCCTCAGCCAGCAAGCATGGAGTAGCAACTTTGACTTTTAACCCTTTCTGCAGATGGTCCCCAGGCAGCTTGATGGAGTTGATCTCAGAGCTGTGAGGAATCATGAAAGATATTTTTAAAGTTGGGAATGAAGCCTTTGAATGAATAAATCACTGTGATTTTTCTTTGCTGCTTTGTTTTTTTCCATCTCATTACACTTTTATTTTAGAAAGTAATTCTGTGCCACAATGTCAAGACTTGCTGGTAGATCCCAGTTAAGTTGTAAGATACCATGAGTAACATTACTACTAATAGTTAAAGTGCTGACTTTAAAGAGTGGTTTTTCTTTAAAAAGACGAGATTCAGGTTTACCCTAACCATGGTTATTTGCATTTAAATATATCTGAGTGAGAGAGAGAGAGGTTAGGATTGCCGTTGATAGAATGAAAAGAGTGGTACATATATACAATGGAATATTACTCAGCCATAAAAAGGAACGAAATTGGGTCATTTGTAGAGACATGGATGGATCTAGAGACTGTCATACAGAGTGAAGTAAGTCAGAAGGAGAAAAACAAACATTTCATATTAACGCATATATGTGGAACCTAGAAAAATGGTACAGATGGACTGGTTTGCAGGGCAGAGACACAGATGTAGAGAACAAATGTATGGACACCAAGGGGGGAAAGTGGCGGGGGTGGTGGTGGTAGTGGGATGAACTGGGAGATTGGGATTGACATAAGTACACTAATATGTATAAAATAGGTAACTAATAAGAACCTGCTGTATAAAAAATAAATAAAATTCAAAAATTCAAAAAAAAAGAATGAAAAGAACACAGAATCTGTAGCATGTAATACCTGTTTTGCCATCCATGAACATGGTACACCCCCAATTTAAGTTTTCTTTAATTTCTTTCAGTACTCCTTGGAGTTTTCAGGAATTTATTTTGAAGACTGTAGTGTGTCCAAATGTGAACAATGTTCATTATGCATGTCTGTTTCATTAGAATTAGGTTTGAGAACCTCTGTTTTAGAGACAATAATTCTGTCTTCTTTCAACTACCCTTGATTAACAGTGATAAAAATTAATACTCCCTCTGGCCATCTGGAGAGTGAACTCAGTCACAGATAACTAAGGCCTTCTGCTAAAGAGAGTTATTGGCCTGGTGGCTTTGCTCTAAGTTGTAGGAACTCAGAGCTCAGTGTGTACTATAAGAAATATGTCCTTTAGCTGAGGCTTAAACTGGTGTTGCTGAGCAGGGGAAGCCATCACATCTCTTCAGTATGGTAAAGTGAGCACTCTTGTTCCTTTGGACAGTCTCAGAACCCAAAGATTGAAAATTGTGCCCTTTTGCCAGGCCCTTGGGTTTTCCCAGCAGAAATTTATTTTGGGACTTGTAACTAAAGAATTTTGTAGAGATTTTACCCTCCAAATGTGAGCAATACCTAAGGATTCCTGTTACACTTTTATGTAGGAAAAGTAATTCTCTACCACAATGTCTAGTCTTAACAGAGATGTATTAAAGTCAAAGAGTCAGGATCTTATGGTAGTTGTGACCATGGGCTTTGGATTCAGACACAGGTTCAGGCCCAGACTTTGCTATTTGCAGGCTGCATGACCATAGCCTCAGTATCCTCATATATAAAATAGAGATATTGATTATATCCACTGCACTGTGTTCTTGTGAGGAATATAAATGAGATAATGCATGTAAATCAGAGGGTCATGTTTATTTAAACAAAACTATTGAAAATGGTGTTCTTTGAAAAATACGAGCATGTTGAACATATTTACCCAGTCTTTTAAGTTGGAAGTCTATTGCTTAGGCATATTTTTAGTGCGAAAATCAGATCTGATCCTGAAATCCAGTGTTGCAGACAAGACAGACTCTATCAATGCCCAGTTTCTTTATTTTCCATATGTTCTGCTCAGAGCAGTACAGTGGGACTGATGAAGTTGGGAGGAGGTTGTGAATAAAAAGCTTTCTTCTTTTGTTTTCTGTATTGAAGATTTGAATTTGAGTCCCAAATTTATGACTTTCAGAGCTTCTGTTGCCTTATCTATAGATTATTGCTAATTATACTTATTCTGTTGATTTTTATGAGAATTAAATAACATGTAAAGCAGCCAGCAGTTTATGGCACATAGTAGGTCTTCAAAAAGTTATTCCTTATTTAGAGAATCTGCGTGTTTAGAAAACGAAAGAGAGCTAGAACAAACGTAGCAAGGGCAGAATGAGTTTGCTGTTTAGCTCTGTGCTCCCAGCAGAGAAAAGGCAGGTCAGGGTATTTTTCTGGGAGATGGCTGATTTGCTGTTGGCTGAACCAGGGCTCAGGTGGCTTTGAAATGAAAAGAACTAAATCTGGGGCCTGGATAGAAAAGACCTTATTCCTCTTGAGGAAGTAGCTTGGCCTTTAGCTGGAAGTTGGAGGGTAAGCCTGAAACTTCAAGAAAGGTGGTAGTGGCACTGAGGATGATGCCTGGCCGAGGACAGGAGAACTTGGAAACAATGGAGTGAGACCACCTATCAGCAATTTTCCTCATCTGTGGTGGTACCCCTGGGCTCAGTCCCACCCTAACTACCTTATTTAAAATTGTAATCCCTCTCAACCCCTGGTATTCCCATTCTTATAATCTTGTTTTATGTTTTCCCTCGTAGCACTTATCACCTTAAAACAAGTTTATGATTTATTTTGTTTATTACTTGTCTTCCTCCACAAAAGTGTAAGCTCCACGAAAGTCAGGTTGGTTTGCTTTTGCTCTGGTATATCTCTTCCATCTATATGAAAACTCACAAGTAGAGGAGTTTCTATGTTTTTGTTTGACCCTTCTTGAATGTGACCATTGTGGTAGAGCATGGGGACAGTTCACTGATAAATCCCTGGTCCCCAGCACATAGTGGATGCTTAATATTTATTGAATAAATCGCTAATTATAACTCTTGTTCATAAAGTACAATAAAGTGAAACAACTTTGCTAAAATAATAAATCTCAAGGTTACTCCATGAAGAGCGGGTGAGGGTCACTGTCTTTTCAGATAAAACAGTGTCTGAGTGACATGTGGGCATCTATTTAAAGACAGATACTCGATCTGTCACTAGATTGTTATGAGTCTTTGGCGGCAAGAAGCTGTTCTTTCTTTTTTTCTTATATAAATTTATTTGTTTTATTTATTTATTTTTGGCTGCGTTGGGTCGTCATTGCTGTGCACGGGCTTTCTCTAGTTGCGGTGAGCTGGGGCTACTCTTAGTTGCAGTGCACGGGCTTCTCATTGCGGTGGCTTCTCTTGTTGAGGAGCCTGGGCTCTAGGCATCCAGGCTTCAGTAGTTGTGGCTCATGGGCTCTAGAGTGCAGGCTCAGTAGTTGTGGCACATGGGCTTACTTGCTCCGTGTCATGTGGGATCTTCCCGGACAAGGGCTCGAACCTGTGTCCCCTGCATTGGCAGGAGGATTCTTAACCACTGCGCCACCAGGGAAGCCCCAAGATGCTGTTGTTTCTTGGGAAACATTCTATGAAACTTAGCATAGGGACTTCCCTGGCAGTCCAGTGGTTAAGACTTCGCCTTCCAGTGCAGGGGGTGCGGGTTCAATCCCTGGTCGGGGAGCTAAAATCCTACATGCCTTGTGGCCAAAAAACCAAAACATAAAACAGAAGGAATATTGCAACAAATTCAATAAAGACTTAAAAAAAAACCCAACAGCATAAGACAGTACTTTACATGTTGGCTAAAGTAGTGGTGCTATATTTCATTCAGGAGCTGAAGGTTTAACTCTTTGAACCATTGATTCTCAAAGTGTGAATTGTAGATCTGAGACCTTTTCAGGATGTCTGTGAAGTCAGAACCATTTTTATAATAATTCTAAGATGACTTTTTCCCTGGGTTAATATTGCAATGATGATATATAAAAGCAATACTGGATAATACTGCTGGTGCCTTATCAGGAATTGAGGCAGTGCTTCACTGCCACACACCAGCTTCATTTAAGAATATTCTTGTTGAAGCAGTAAAACCCCTCAAATACACGTCTTGTTCATATTCTGTATGATGAAATGGGAAGTATGCAGGTAGCACTTTGATACTTCAAAGTACAATGGTTGTCTTGAGGAGAAGCACTTGTGCAGTTGCTTGAATTGTGAGCTGAACTAGTCTGTTTATCATCAAATACCATTTTGCTTGAAAAAACGAGTGACAGACAAATGATGGTTATCTAGACTTTGCTATTTGGCAGGTATTATTCAAAAATAAACAGAGGGAGCATATTATTTCAAGGAAAACAACTATTTGTTGCTAATGATACAATTTTATTTTTCAAGTAAAAATTAAAATTTTGGAAAATTTATATCCATCACCATGACCATGGCAGTTTCTCAGTAGTTAAATGCTTTTCTGATGAGGTCAATGGAGATATTAACAAATGTGATTTTTTGATATCATATAAGAAATACCTCAACATTTGGCATATTTGTATAACTCAGTGAATCATTATTTTCCAGATGACCAATACCTGCTGTAATAAAATCATGTATGGTTGAAAGATCCCACATCTTGATAGTACAAGATAGAGCAATTGATTTTTTTTAAAACTTTATATTTTGAGATTATTTTATTTTATTTATTATTTTGGCCATGCTGTGCAGCTTGCGGGATCTTAGTTCCCCAACCAGGGATTGAACCCGGGCCCTCAGCAGTGAAAGCACGGAGTCCTAACCGCTGGACTGCCAGGGAATTCCCAAGATAATTTTAAACTTACAGTAAAGTTGCATATATACTACAGAGAGTTCCCATAATCCCTTCACCCAGCTTCACCTTACAACATCTTATATACCCATAGAGCTATTATCAAAACTAAGAAATTAATTTGATATAATATTATTAACTGAAGTATAGAATTTATTTGAATTTCACCAATTTTCCCACTAATGTTCTTTTTCTGTTTCAGGACCCAAGTCAGAATCTCACGTTTCATTTAATTGTCAGGTCTTCCTTTTTTTTAAATTTTATTTTATTTTTGGCTGCATTGGGTCCTTGTTGCTGTGAGTGGGCTTTCTCTAGTTGTGGCGAGCAGGGGCTACTCTTGGTTGTGGTGTGCGGACTTCTCATTACGGAGGCTTCTCTTGTTGCAGAGCACGGGCTCTAGGCACGTGGGCTTCAGTAGTTGAGGCGTGTGGGCTCAATAGTTGTGGTGCGCAGGCTCTAGGGTGCACAGGCTTCAGTAGTTGTGGCGTACGGGCTCAATTGCTCCACGGCACGTGGGATCCTCCTGGACCAGGGATCGAACCCGTGTGCCCTGCATTGGCAGGTGGATTTCTAACCACTGTGCCACCAGGGAAGTCCCTGTCATGTCTTCTTAGTCTCCTCCGATCTGTGACAGTTCTCTGTCTTTCAGTGACCTTGACACTTTTTCAAGAGTACCGGTCAGTTTTGGAAAGTGTCCCTCATTTGGGGTTTATCTGATCATGATTGCGTTGAGGTTATGTTTCCTTGACAAGAATGCCACAGAGGTAATGGTCCCCTCTCAGGGTATCAAATCAGGGTTACATTATGTTAGTGTTGAATAATAGTGGCTAGAGTGGACATCCTTGTCTTGTTCCTGATCTTAGAGGAAATGCTTTCAGTTTTTCACCATTGAGAATGATGTTTGCTGTGGGTTTGTCGTATATGGCCTTTATTATGTTGAGGTAGGTTCCCTCTATGCCCACTTTCTGGAGAGTTTTTATCATAAATGGGTGTTGAATTTTGTCAAAAGCTTTTTCTGCATCTATTGAGATGATCATATGGTTTTTATTCTTCAATTTATCAATATGGTGTATCACATTGATTGATTTGCATATACTGAAGAATCCTTGCATCCCTGGGATAAATCCCACTTGATCATGGTGTATGATCCTTTTAATGTGTTGTTGGATTTTGTTTGCTAGTATTTTGTTGAGGATTTTTGTGTCTATATTCATCAGTGATATTGGTCTGTCATTTTCTTTTTTTGTAGTATCTTTGTCTGGCTTTGGTATCAGGGTGATGGTGGCCTCATGGAATGAGTTTGCGAGCGTTCCTTCCTCCGCAATTTTTTGGAAGAGTTTGAGAAGGATGGGTGTTAGCTCTTCTCTAAATGTTTGATAGAATTCGCCTGTGAAGCCATCTGGTCCTGGACTTTTGTTTGTTGGAAGATTTTTAATCACAGTTTCAATTCCATTACTTGTGATTGGTCTGTTCATCTTTTCTATTTCTTCCTGGTTCAGTCTTGGAAGGTTATACCTTTCTAAGAATTTGTCCATTTCTTCCAGGTTGTCCATTTTATTGGCATAGAGTTGCTTGTAGTAGTCTCTTGGGATGCTTTGTATTTCTGTGTTGTCTGTTGTAACTTCTCCTTTTTCATTTCTAATTTTATTGATTTGAGCCCTCTCGCTCTTTTTCTTCATGAGTCTACTAATGGTTTATCAATTTCATTTATCTTCTCAAAGAACCAGCTTTTAGTTTTATTGATCTTTGCTATTGTTTTCTTTGTTTCTATTTCATTTATTTCTGCTCTGATCTTGATGATTTCTTTCCTTCTGCTAACTTTGGGTTTTATTTGTTCTTCTTTCTCTAGTTCCTTTAGTTGTAAGGTTAGATTTTTTGTTTCAGATTTTTCTTGTTTCTTGAGGTAGGATTGTATTGCTATAAACTTCCCTCTTAGAACTGCTTTTTCTGCATCCCCTAGGTTTTGGATTGTCATGTTTTCATTATTTACCTCTAGGTATTTTTTGATTTCCTCTTTGATTTCTTCAGTGATCTGTTGGTTATTTAGTAATGTATTGTTTAGCCTCCATGTGTTTGTGTTTTTTACGTTTTTTTCCCCTGTAATTCATTTCTAATCTCATAGTGTTGTGGTCAGAAAAGATGCTTGATATGATTTCAGTTTTCTTAAATTTACTGAGACTTGATTTGTGATGCAAGATGTGATCTACCCTGGAGAATGTTCCATGCGCACTTGAGAAGAAAGTTATCTGCTGTTTTTGGATGGAATGTGCTATAAATATCAATTAAATCTATCTGGTCTATTGTGTCATTTAAAGCTTGTGTTTCCTTATTAATTTGCTGTTTGGATGATCTGTCCATTGGTGTAAGTGAGGTGTTAAAGTCCCCCACTATTGTTGTGTTACTGTCAATTTCCTCTTTTATAACTGATAGCAGTTGCCTTATGTATTGAGGTGCTCCTGTGTTGGGTGCATATATATTTATAATTGTTATATCTTCTTCTTGGATTTATCCCTTGATCATTATGTAGTGTCCTTCCTTGTCTCTTGTAACATTCTTTATTTTAAAATCTATTTTATCTGATATGAGTATTGCTACTCCAGCTTTCTTTTGATTTCCATTTGCATGGAATATCTTTTTCCATCCCCTCACTTTCAGTCTGTATGTGTCCCTAGGTCTGAAGTGGGTCTCTTGTAGACAGCATATATATGGGTCTTGTTTTTGTATCCATTCATCAAGCCTGTGTCTTTTGGTTGGAGCATTTAATCCATTCACGTTTAAGGTAATTATTGATATGTATGTTCTTATTACCATTTTCTTAATTGTTTTGGGTTTGTTTTTGTAGGTCCTTTTCTTCTCTTGTGTTTCCCACTTAGAGAAATTCCTTTAGCATTTGTTGTAGAGCTGGTTTGGTGGTGCTGAATTCTCTTAGCTTTTGCTTGTCTGTAAAGCTTTTGATTTCTCCATCAAATCTGAATGAGATCTTTGCTTGGTAGAGTAATCTTGGTTGTGATCTTTGCTTGGTAGAGTAATCTTGGTTTTAAGTTCTTCCTTTTCATCACTTTAAGTATATCATGCCACTTCCTCTGGCTTGTAGAGTTTCTGCTGAGAAATCAGCTGTTAACCTTATGGGAGCTCCCTTGTATGTTGTCATTTTTCCCTTGCTGCTTTCAGTAATTTTTCTTTGTCTTCAATTTTTGCCAATTAGACTACTATGTGTCTTGGCGTGTTTCTCTTTGGGTTTATCCTGTATGGGGCTCTCTGCACTTCCTGGACTTGGGTGGTTATTTCCTTTCCCCCCGTTAGGGAAGTTTTCAACTATAATCTCTTCAAATATTTTCTCGTGTCCTTTATCTCTCTCTTATCCTTCTGGGACCCCTATAATGCGAATGTTGTTGCATTTAATGTTGTCCCAGAGGTCTCTTAGGCTGTCTTCATTTCTTTTCATTCTCTTTTCTTTAATCTATTCCGCAGCAGTGAATTCCACCATTCTGTCTTCCAGGTCACTTATCCATTCTTCTGCCTCAGTTACTCTGCTATTATTCCTTCTAGTGTATTTTTCATTTCAGTTATTGTGTTGTTCATCTCTGTTGTTTGTTCTTTAATTCTTCTAGATCTTTGTTAAACATTTCTTGCATCTTCTCAATCTTTGCCTCCATTTTTTTTTTTTGAGGTCCTTGATCATCTTCACTAACATTATTCTGAATTCTTTGTGGAAGGTTTCCTATCTCCACTTCATTTTGTTGTTTTTCTGGGGTTTTATCTTGCTTCTTCATCTGGTACATAGCCCTCTGCCTTTTCAGCTTGTCTGTCTTTCTCTGAATGTGGTTTTTGTTCCACAGGCTGCAGGATTGTAATTCTTTTTGCTTCTGCTCTAAATCATGTTTTATTTTGGAAAATAGTTGTTTTTTCCTAAATATACTATTTATGTTCACATGCAATGGGTTTATTATTATTGGTTTTAAATGAATTAATAAATATTTTAAAAATTGCTGTTTTAATTTCTGTGTTGGTAAATCTTGATAGATAGAACTCATATCAACAAAGTCTCTGGAGCGCTCAGTAATTGTAAAGCATAAATGAATCCTAAGACCAAAAAGTTTCAAAATTCCTGTTTACTGAATACTAAAGAGGAGCTATCTTGGTGTAGGGGTGGAGAGTCCCTAGCGGATCTTGTCTTCTGGCCCAAATGAAGATTCAAAGGAGACATGACCCTGAGGGAAGTCATTTACTTAGCATCTCTGTAATCAATCCCCTCACCTGTCAGATGAGGGAGATTGGCCTAGGGATCTCCAAGTTTCTTTCAACTCCAAAACTATGACTCCAAATCACTGTGGCTGTCAAAGAAGCCATGCTGGTAGCATGGACATTATGCAGCAACACAGGTAATTTCTAGATATTCACAAGGTTAAAAATGAAGATCTCATGTGGAGGATGTGACACAGTAATATTTGTGAGAAACTTGTTCTGACTTTTTGGGCCTGTAAAATTATTTTTTTCATCATCACCTTCAGAAAATTATAGTTTTAATTATACTAAATTTTACTATAATGAGGAAAGATTTAAGTTATTGCTGAATATTTTTGTCAGTTTATGTATGTCACAAATTAAGAAGTGCATGATTTCCTAGAAGTTTTTTGCTATAATATTCTTTCTCCGTGTATGTGTAAGCTTATTTTGTGTGAATATATATAAGTATTTGCATAAATTATTTTTATTTGTTTAGGGTTCTTAATATACCACTGATACCTATATTGAAGCCGGCTCAAGTTGTATATCCATTTTATACTTACTGATCATCTTCATGAAATTAATTAGTTACTTTGGTACTTTGGTTTTTAAAAAATATGATTAAGACTCTTTGGACATCATTGATATTTATAAATATAGACGTAGAAAAATGCCAGGTGGAATGTATTAATAATCCCAAGCTGGGCTTCCCTGGTGGCACAGTGGTTAGGAATCCGTCTGCCAATGCAGAGGACACAGGTTCGAGCCCTGGTCCAGGAGGATCCCACATGCCGAGGAGCAACTGGGCCCGTGCGTCACAACTGCTGAACCTGTGCTCTGGAGCCTGTGAGCCTCGGCTGCTGAGAACCCGTGCCACAACTCCTGAAGCGTGCTCACTTAGAGCCCGTGTGCTGCAGCGGGGGAGGCAGCCACAGTGAGAGGCCCGCGCACCGCACCTGGGAGTGGCCTTCTCTTGCTGCAGCTGGAGAGAGACCCCGTTCAGCAACAAGGACCCAATGCAGCCAAAAATAAATAAATTAAAAAAAAAAAAAAAAGAGAGAATCCCAAGCTTTGAAACTAACACTTTTCCTTTTTTAGTTTAAATGGAAGGAGACTTGATGACATAGTTTTTTAAGATGAGGAAACAAAAGGGAAAGAGAAGCCAATAGTAAATTGTCATATTAAGAATAAGTCTAAATCAGTTTTTAAACAGGATCCTGCATTCCTGTAAAGTGGATTTTGTAATGGAAACTGCCACAATTGAGGGCCAGCTCTGTCATAACCACCAATTTGGGCATCTCTGATGTTTAACAGAAATATAAATATCCAATGCAGAGTGTGTTTGTTACACTGTCATAGGAAAATTTTGTAACTGATTTTGAGCCAGATTCTTCTAGTGTTTAAGCTACTAGTTGGAAATAAGACTTGGAACCTGAACTAACTTTCTGAGCACTTCTACAATTTAGTAGTAATAATAATAATAATTTACCTTATTATGATGAGGTAAATTTAGTATATATTATATCTAGAACAGAAATTTATGATTATCTTATATCAAAAAGGTTTCACTTATCAAATTTGAAAGGTTTCTTTAAGTAGTTAACTATTTTAGGATATTCATGTCACTCAGTCTAAGAGAAAAATGCTCCCCAGCTCCCAACAAGACAGTTTAGCAGAGCACGGTGCTTCACAGCACAGACTTGAGAACCAGCTGCCTGGGTTCAAATCCCAGGTCTGCCATTAAGCAGCTGTGTAGCCTTGTTTGCTTCAGTGTTCATCTGTAAAATGGAGCTAATAATAATATCCATCTCACTGGGTTGTTTTGACGATTTAATGAGATAATATGCTTCAAGTGCTCAAAACACTGGCTGGCATTTATTAAGCACCAATAAGAAGGCTGTAGCTTTTAGTATTTGTGTGCTTCTAAAATTATTGCTTAGTTAATACATGGTATATTTTTGGTTCCTTATCTCTTCATGACATCTGATTTTTTAACTCATTAGTGACATTATCCTCAAGTAATGTTTTAGGAAAAGTTACATCTGGAAAGATTTTACATTCATAGGGCACACTACAGCTCTAGATTTGTGGTATGTCGCTGGTATTTTAAGGATCCTTAGAGATTACCTGGTCCAACTCAGCTTGATACATAAATCACCTTTCTAATATCCTGTTGACTGAGCCCCCAGCCTTTGCTTGAATTTAAAATATCTCTGACTCTCGGGAAATTCTTCCCTGTGTTGTGCAATCCACCTCCACTCTCAGCACCAAGCTTTGTGCAGTAGAGCTGCATAGAATTTGGCTAACAAATAACCCATCTGAATAGTGACCGTGAAACAAATGGATTCTGGATAATTCAGGGTTGTCTAGAAGTGACCAGATAGTATAATTCAAAGTTGAGGGGCTCAATGGACTTTGCTGCCTGTTGGTAAAAGAAGTAAGGCTGCTATTTGTAGATGGAGTTGCCCTGAGCTAGTTGGGAACACATTTGGCATAGAGATTTGTATCATTAAGCCTGTGGTGGGGCTATAAACCAGAGAGGGGAAAGGCAGTGCCTGGATCTCTGGGCCCGCCTTGTCCAAAACACCCCCATGCATTGTTGTGCATGTCCTTTCCTGGAGGTGGAGCTTCTTTGTGTTTTAAAAACCTGATCTTCCATATTTAAAAATTTTTTGTCTATTTCTTTTACGTAGAATGGAAGCTTCACGAAAGCAGAAGAGAAACTGCTTACTTTGTTCACTGCTGTATCTCTAGCAGCTACAAGAACTTGGAATATAGTAGGTGTTCAATATTCAAATGATGGAAGCAAAGATTGAACACTTAAACGTGAATATATTTTCAATTTAAATAAATAAATGTCACGTTCACTTTTATGTCATGGCCCATTCTTTGGGTCTTGAGCTGAAGGAGAACCTGTCAGAGGATAGGATTGAGAAAAGTATCTGTTATTATTATTTGCAACTTTCAAATATGTTCAGAAAAAAAGTATCTTTTCTGCTTTGATATGTGAGGATTTTCTAGAAAGAAAATAGAGGTTTCTGATATTATCAAAGCCAGAGGTATACCATGCTATGAGAATTGGGTTTTTAAATCAGCCCAGCTGAATAGCAGCTTCAGACTGTAGCCTGGGCAATGTTATATGAACTTAGCTGTACTCTGAGTGCTAATGAAACAAGTTTGCTAGACACATGAATGGTAAAAAGCCATCAAAACATTACAATGTAGAAGAAAAATGTAGTGAAAATTCCAACATATAATGTCTAAATGGTTCCTTTTTTCTGAAGGCTTTAAAGATTTTTCTTAGGTAATTTGCAAAGACTATCTGAGGTTGTATAAAATATATGTAAAATTAAAATGACATTAGTTGAAATCTGAGCCTCTTTTTTTTTGGTGTGTCTCTCTTTAACGTGCTAGTAGCTGAGTTTTCTGTAGCTTGAAGATATATATTTAGGTCAAAACTCATTGGCATATTCCTTGGGATATCTTGATTTGTCATCTTCTCTGGGAAGAAACACCCTTTGATTTTGGAACCAGAAGGCTGGTTCCTGCGTTCTAGCCCAGGTCCCACCCTCCCTCGTATGCTGGTCTTGGCTTAGTTATTTGACTAAGTCTATAACTTATGAAGTCAGTAACTTTTGTGACTTTGAGTGAGTTACTTAACATCATTCTACCTCAGATTTTTCATCTGTAAAATGGAGATAATAGAACTGTATCTCAAGGTTGTTGTAAGGAATAAATACATAAACACATATAAAGTGCTTAGAAGAGAGCGTGGGACATTGTAAACAGCCCACAGATAGTAATATCATTGTTGTCAAAGGTGGATATTTTGAAGGTAATTCGGTGGAAAATAGATAAAAGAGCTTTGGAGATTTAAAATCTCTATACAAATTCAAAGGAGTATTGATTATTTGTTTCCATGGTGACCTTAGTATTTGCAAAGTTATTTTGCACTTAGGGCCACTCACTGTGCTCTCATTTACATGTTTCTCTGCAGGGGTATGGAGTTAATTCCTAGGGTGCTTCCTTAATCATGAGTCAGGAATGCTCTGAGGAAAGGAAGTTTAAGTACTGACTAGTTAGAAAATGAAATAACTTTGAATTTTCTAAGCTATACCTTTACTTGGAATTTTAACTTTGTAGAATTTCTAAGTAAGGGGATAAAAAAAAGACTCTATTCCATTTGTTCATAGGCAAAATGGAAAAAAAAATAGACAATTCAAGGAGAAATTTTTTTTGGCCATGTTACACAGCCTGTGGGATCTTAGTTCCCCAGCCAGGGATTGAACCTGCACCCTCGGCCGTGAGTGTGGAGTCCTAACCACTGGACCGCCAGGGAAGTCCCGAAGGAGAAAAGTTTTGAAGGGAAAAGTTTTAAAAAACAATTGTCTACATTAATCAAATTCCATAGATCTTGTATCTTAATTATCACTTTGTTTATGCAGAGAATGGAGCAGATTTTGAACATGCTTTTTTTTTTTCCTTAAAATATATTGGCATTATATTTAACGGGATCTAGGTTTTTAAAAAAATAGAGGTAATTAATTGTGAAGTATTTTGATGTTCAGCAGGCAAAGGAAACACATTACTTTGTGTAAACAGAGGTTAATATCGAGTCTTTGAAGTCTAAATTATTGAACTGTTTGCCTAAGGACAAACTTAACTGTTTAGGTTTCCTCTGGCCTGTAGTAAACTACAGGGGTGGGAATAACACAAAAATATTCTATGTGTAAAACATTTGGAGTCTGTTTGCAAAGAATGTTTGATCCAAATTTTCAGGTTTCCCTTTGAGTTACACTGACGAATTAGGGAACTTTCATTCCATTTTCCTCTCCTTGTAGCAGTCTAATTGGCTCATGGTTGATAAAGACAGAAGCATGTGTTTCTGGGAAAGGTAATCCTTCATTTGTTTAAGTTTTAAATGATCTCTTGCCTCTCGAACTGGCACAGGGACCAAAGAATGTTTATTACTTCCATGTCGTTAACATGGGAATGGATCTGAAAGATGTTAAGTGAGGTTTATGTCCATTTCTATTCTATAGCTTCCTTGGGCCCCAGCCAAGGTGACTTGGTTTTGTAAGGGCCAAGAAGGCCTTGCTTAAAGAGTAGACTATTTTTTATATCTGTTTTTAATCTGAAAATATCTACCTCGAGGACAGAGCTCTACTTTGCAGAGTAAAAGACAATTATTGACTGATCTTAGCAAATGGACAACTACCAGAGAGGTGGGCAGGGGCACACGTGTTTCTAGACACAGGTTGTGCCTCACAACCTGTGCCTGCTCTGCTTGTGTTACTGGTCAAGCAGATCTTGTGGCCTTTGGACAGGGTTGCTTTGGGAAGGTGGAAACACAATAGTGTTGGTTTCCAACTTAGAAAGACTTTTGGGACTCCAGGCCACAAGTTTTTTGACCTGTGTGTGCCAGGTGGGAAGTAGAGTGTGCGTCCTGCTGTGAGGGTCGGGGCGTGGGGGGAGCGGTGGCCCACCCTTGTGGGGAAGGGAGAAAGCATCTGATTGGCACGTGTGATTCAGAAGCATCACTTCGCAACTCCACATTCACTTTTCCAAGATCCTTCCCTTTGCCCTGAGGTCTGCCCTGCCCCCTTTCACAGCTCTGGGGACTGTGGGAGCAGCAGGGAGGAAGTCGCCATTCTTCATGCCCTTTACTCTGCGTGTGCCTCCGCACTGAGATCTGTCAGGTGGGTCTGGGCCTCACCCAAAATCACATTTGTATTTAGCAGCCTGCTTGGCTGTTCCCGCTCAGGGCCCAGACTCCTGTCTGAAATACTGGCTGGCGTGACAGCAGCTCCCGTTGACCCTCTGTTCACAGAGGCATAGGAACAGATAGCCCCAGACTGTAGAACCCAAAGAAAGCTCTGGGTGACCTCTCTTATTTAGCAGCTGCTCCTAGCACCAGTCACTGTGGCAACTGGGCTCTGTTTATGAAAATGAATGAGGACCTCAAGCCTGGGGCATCCACACCATGGACAGAGCTCCCCCTGGAAATACATCGCCTGCCAGATTGCCAGGGCTAAACCAAAACAAAGATGAACCAAACAAAAGTAGCCAGGGAAGTGTTCTGCCCTGGAGAGACATGAGCCATGGCTCAACTGCCTAATTATCCTCCCTTACCAAGCAGAGCCATGCCAGAGTGAGCTTATCTCGGTTATGCTAGAGGAAGACTGAGGCTAAGACCCTGGAACTGGTCTGGGCAGTTTTCTGAGCTCATCCTCGCATTGCACTGGCCGGGCCTCTAGCTGTGGGTTTAGAAGGAAGCAGTGTTTAGTACCAAGGATCTGACTTTTTGAAAAGCTTATTTTAGATCCTGCCTTTACGTAAACTGGAAAGCTATTTTTGGGTCTGCACCTTTGGAATGGACCCTTGTCTGGAAAAACTGAGGTTGGAGTTTGTCATCTTTGAGTCCTGGCTTTCACAGTGTCCAAAGCACCCTTAGACGTTATAACTCTCCTTGGGAAATGGTGAACCCGTGGATGTCTTTGAGAACTCTGAAACTGGAGCTTCGTTGGAGAGGACTGCTATGTTCTGGGTGCTTCTAGCCTTCTTAGCTTTTATGATTCCATGGCTGGACCCGTCCAGCATATGTGTCCTTTGGCCTCACTTAGATGTTCCCTGGGGTACTTCACTGAAGTACAGATAGATACGGAGCTAGAAGGGCCTGTAGAAATCATCAAACCACACTCCCTTATTTTAAAGATCTGTAAGCCAAGGCTAAAGTTCACGTGGCTAGTGTGGCAAAGCCAGAGCCAGTGCGTGGGTCTTCTGATGCCGTGGCAGAGCTCCCTTCCCCACACCGTGCTTCGTCGTTGTGAGGGTCTGTTTGGGCCATGGCTGAGGTGGAGGAGGGAGAGTTGGGGAGCTTGAGAGGGCTGGCACTGATGGTTCGCCAACAGAGCAGAGGTGCTTAGAAACATGATGTACGTTCAAAGAAAGAGGGATTCCTCCACATCCGTGTAAGTCAGTTTTAGCTTTAAATTTGGAAGCACCCGTTGGCTGCATTGAGGAGGCCTTGAGGTCGGACGTACCTGCTCTTCTTGATCTGATCAGATGTCAAGGAGTTGGGGATAAAGGGGGAGAGGGACCCGCAGAGGGGATGCTACAGGTTTTGACTGCAGTGAGAAGACCATGGGCTTGAACCAGAGCTCCTTCCCAGAAGAATTCAGGTCCGCCTCTGCCCCAGCAGCCCTTTACCCCTAACTTCGGCCGCATGTCCTGGGGTTTGAACAGCTCCTACCCCTCATGAAGGCAACCCATCGAGAGGGACCCTTGCCTGCGGGGAAGGGAGTAAAGCTAAGCCCTTGCTCCTTCAGCAGTCAGGCCCGTGCAGTTACTGAACGGCTGCCGCTGTTTGCGGATGGTAATTCCTTATGGACTCTCCTGTTGATAAATCAAACCAAGTCAGTGGTAGTTTTCCTTTAACTGAGGATTTAAGTTAAAGTATAACCACAAGTATCCTGTTAGTTTCCATTCATGTCAGTGCTGAACATTTGTACACTGGGCTGTGGAGTTGATGTTTCTGAGCTGTCTCGGCTGAGATACCTGTGTGAAATGTGAGTTTCCTCTGGCTGGTCAGTGAAGCGAAAATAGACTGGTTGATTGGTTATTTTTGAGAGTTTTTCATGGGCGTGAATATTGGCACAGGTAAATCCTGTGTTTCACTCTGAGTAATTGTAATCAGGGGAAGAAGGAAACTTTTCCAGGTTTGTTCTGTAACTATCATGACATTCGTGTTCCTTGGGGAAAGGACAAGGAAGGGGTTTGTTAGAGGATGTCCTGTGCTGGTGCTGTCAGGCTTTGAAAAGCAGACCTCAGGGTGAGCTGAAAAGCCAGTACCCTGGACTGGATGAAGCCATGAACTAAAATGATGTTCTGAACAGTCTGAAGCTGAACAGGTTTCTCTATTATCTATTCACAGTTAGCCGGTGAGGTTAATAACAAGTTAGCTGGGAGTCAATGCCTGCACTGGTCATAACTCACCTGTATTCTGGATGGGGGTCAGAGAAACTGAATAGATTTATTCATTCAGTGAGCAGTGAGTAACAGCGGCCTTAGCTGCAGAACCAGCTCTTTTCAGCTTTTTGATGACATGTATTATTATTGTTGTTAACCGGTTGGCTAAAAAGAACCTGCAAGAGTCAAGGCTTTGTTCCTCTTTTTCCAACACTCAGATGTGTTCTCCTAGTTAGTCAGTAAACATTTATCAGATGCCTACTGTGTGCCAGGGGCTGTGTTATCACAACGAGTAACTTATTATTAGTTAATGAATGATCTCATGCAGCAAGCATACAAAGAAGCCTTAAGAAGAGGAGGATAATTGGGATCTTGTGTGTCTCTTCCTGCCCATCCTTTGGTGCCTTCACACCAGGGAAAGGAAGCGGAAGTTGACTTAAATTAGTTTACTTTGGTAATAGCAGTTTTAGCAAAGGTTTGGAGAAGGAAATTGAAACTGTTGAGAAACAGGAGGTTTGGGGATTACTGCTGGAGTTTTCTTATTCCTTCTAGCCCAGGAACTCTGTCCCAGTTACCAGTGATAATGGACCTTTTTTTGTGTTTAACTGTCTTGTCAGTAAGTCAGTGACACATGCTGAGAATAGAAACTTAGTACCATTCCATGTTGTAATCGCTAGTCCATACATGCCCCACTGCTTCTGTTGTTGTGATTATTGCTATGATGCTTCACATCAAGTGTCAGCCATTAGCTCGCCGCTTTACATCACACCTGCCTGGTCCCTGTTCCAAGCAGTTTACCTGCCCTAGAAGCCCAGGGCTTTTTCCACATTGGCACCACAGGAAGTGATTGAGGGGAAGGGACAGGAACCTTCCCTTTGTGAAATGTGGTCCTTGCTTGAGTCAATAAAGGGCACTGTGTTCATCTGTTTTAATAGGGAAGGCTTTTACTGAGGTAAATTTTTTTTTCTGTTAAATTCTGCTTTTTAAAGCGTCTAGGGTTGGGTGTAACAAGAACAGAATAACACCTCTGTTCACTGTTTTCTGTTCTTTCAGAATATGTGACTTGCAATGGTTGACTACGTGCTAGGCTCTGAGGGAGGAAATGAAACAAGAGATGTAACCTCTAGTCTCTGCTCTGTAGGTGTTTCCTGACCAGTGAGGGAAGAGAAAACATCAGATGGCGTTGTCAGGAGCTTCTTAAACTTAAGGTGGACAGGAGAAAATTTCATTCAGTTCTTAGGTTGTTTTGTCTCCACTTTCCTGGCCATAACGTTATTGTAACTGGAGATGGATCTGCTGGTGGTTGTAGGAATGGCTGGCAGTAGGTATCAGGGCTCTGGGCTTGCTTATAGTTCAAGGAAGTGTGATGCTGCCTTTGGCTTTCTTAAGAATGTGACAGCCTTTTTCCCCGAACTCCAAGCCTGCCTCTCTTTGCATTCACTGGCAATCAACTTAGCCCCGCCCATCCAGGAACAGTCATTGGTGAAGAGTAATGGAGTTGCTGTGATTGGCTTAGACTGATCAGCTGGAAACTCAATCACAATGCTGACCACAGGGGTCTCCTACCAAAGTAAATGCGGGTGTACCTTACAATAGAAGAAATGTGAATCCAGTAGGAGCCTGACTTAGGGATAAGAGGTCAAGAAGTAATGGAGAGAAGGTCCTGGCCCTTATTTGTGTTCCCTCAGTTCCCTAGACATCCCTCTATGGGGCCCTCTACTGTGGCGCTGCACTGTGGACCTACCTGTCTCCCCACTCTTAGAGTATAGCTTCTTAAGACTAAGGCACTCTGTCTTATTCAGTATTTGTGGGCATGCCTGGCACATCATAGGAACTTAACATGGGGTTTAAACAAATTGATTGAAAAGGAATGCTTTGAATTCCTTTGTGTTTAACTTTTATCAAACTTGAAATACGTGGACCACTGATATCCTGTTGTTCATTAATTTATTTTATAACAGTTTTATTAAGATATAATTCACATACCATGCAATTCATTCATTTAAAGTGTACATTTCAGTGGTTTTTAGTATGTTGACAGAGTTGTGCAATCACCAACACAATCAATTTTAGAACATTTTCATCACCGCAAAAAGAAACTCCATACTCATTAACAGCCACTCCCCATTCTCACCTTCCATCAGACCTTCTTCTTTTTATGGCCAAATAATCTGTTGTGTGTATATACCACATTTTATTAATCCATTGTCAGATGATGGACATTTGTGTTGTTTCTAGTTGTTGGCTGTTATGAATAATGTTGCTGTGGACATTCGTGTACAAGTTGTGTGGACATATGTTTTTATTTCTTTTGGGTATATATATACTTAGGAATAGCTGGATCATATGGTAACTCTATGTTTAAGCTTTTGAGGAACTGCCGAACTGTTTTCCAAAGTGTTGTGCTATTTTACATTCCCAGCAGCAACATTTGAGGGTTCCAGTTTCTCCACATCCTTGCCAACCGTTGTTACTATCTGCTTTTTGATTATAACCATCCCAGTGGGTGTCAAGTGGTATCTCGTTACATGTTCATGGATTAAAAAAAAAATAAACAATTGGATGTGGCGGAAGCTCTCTGTTAGGTAAAAAGACATTGAGTAACTTTTGACCCGTTCCATCTTTCTGGCCTCATCTCTTTCATGTATTTTTCTTTTTTTTTTTTTTTAACATCTTTATTGGAGTATAATTGCTTTACAGTGGTGTGTTAGTCTCTGCTTTATAACAAAGTGAATCAGTTATACATATACATATGTTCCCATATCTCTTCCCTCTTGCGTCTCCCTTCCTCCCACCCTCCCTATCCCACCCCTCTAGGTGGTCCATGTATTTTTCTCTTAATTCATATTCCAAGCACACTAAATTATTTTGTAGTCCCCACACTACTGTGTTGTTTCCTACCTCTAGACCTTTGCTTGTGCTCTTCCTTGTGCCTGGAATATGAATACTAATGCTAATGCTAATACTAGTAATGATACTGGCTAATTCTTACACAGCCAGTAAGTCATAGAGCTAGCAGTCTGGCTCCAAGTCTGTGTTCTTTTTAATTTGATTTTATTTATTTAATTTAATTTTTTTAGAGTTTGTATTCTTAAATATATAAATATATATTTAAAATCAGTGTTATGGGAGTATATTTACATAGATTAAAAGGCACACATTTTAAGGGTACAGTTTGATGAATTTTGATAACGTGTATATCTTTGTAACTACCACTGCTATCAAGATATAAAAGATGTAGATATTGTCCTATTCCCCGTCCCCCACCATCCCAATTCTCTTATGCCCCTTTGTAGTCAGTATCCCCAGTCCCAGGCTCTGACTGATCTGCATTCTCTCACTATGTTTTTGTTTTTGTTTTTGCGGTACGCAGCCTCTCACTGCTGTGGCCTCTCCCGTTGTGGAGCACAGGCTCTGGACGCGCGGGCCCAGCGGCCATGGCTCACGGGCCCAGCCGCTCCGCGGCATGTGGGATCCTCCCGGACCGGGGCACGAACCCGCGTCCCCTGAATCAGCAGGCGGACTCTCAACCACTGCGCCACCAGGGAAGCCCTGCACTCTGTCACTATGGATTACTTTTGCCTGTGCCAGAATTTCATGTACTCTTTTGAGTCTGGCTCCTTTTGCTCAGCGGAATGTTTTTGAGAGTTAACAACCAGGTTATTGTGTATATCAGTCGTTTGTTGTTTTTTGATGCTGAGCATATCCATTGAATGGATATACCCCAATTTGTTTATTCATTCACCTGTTGATGGACATTTGTGTTGGTCCCTTTGAATACTATGAAAAAAGTGGTTATGGACATTTGCAAACATGTCTTTTTGGTGCACGTATGTTCTCATTGTTCTTGGATATATACCTATGAGTGCAATTGCTTGGTCGCATGGTAACTGTATGCTTAACTTTATAAGAAACTACCACCTAGTTCTCCAAGTAGATGTACTTATATTGATTTTAATACAGATTTATCCTTTCCTATCCTTTTTGTTTAGGTAACTTCAACTAATTCTTAAGAATTAACTGAGGGACTTCCCTGGCAGTCCAGTGGTTAAGACTTCATGCTTCCATTGCAGGGGGCACAGGTTCGATCCCTGGTCAGGGAACTAAGATCCTCCAAGAAAAAAAAAAAAAAAAAAGAAGAGCCCAAGAATTAACAGACACCACCTGCTAGGAAGTCTTTTCTGACCCCTTCATGTCCCCTTCCTTGAGATGGATTTGAAGAGGCTGCTCCTTTGTGCTCCTGTTGCACCTTGGTCATTGAAATTGTTCACTTGTCCATCTTTCTCATTAGACTGTGAGCTCCTTGAAAATGGAGAATGTGTTATTATTTCTGTATCCCCAAGATGGGGGATACTTATCATCTAGCTAGGTGCTCAGTAAATGTTTGTGAATGGGTGACTGAATTAAACATTATTCGGCTTATAAGGGAGTTTACAGCCCTGTATAGGAGTTGAAACAGGCATGCAAAGAACTGCAATGTATAGTAGAAACTGATAAAGTTGAAGAACAGAGTCTATGTGAATTCAAAGAGAGAGATGACTTTTTTTTTTGAGAGATGACTTTTAATGGGGAGAATTTGGGAAGGTTAATAAGGGAGGTGGAATTTCCGCTAAGCATCAAAAGATAGGTTTAGATGTACAGAGGTATTATTATACATTGGTTCTAAAGTGATTTGACTTGAACTTCTGTTCAAAAGATTGAGAGGCTGGAAAATGAAGGCTGTGTTTGGGAAGGTCACACTAAGATCCTCTATTTTGTAATGCTTTGCTATTCCCAGTCTACCGCAGACACTAGGGGATATTTTCCATTTGGCAATAGAAGAATATGAATGTGTCTGTCTGTCTGTCTATTACCTTTCCAAATTCTGAGTCTTCTAGACTGGAGAAAAAAGCCTTCTTGTATCCTCTTTTCCTCTTACCCTGTGCGGTAATGGTCACACAAGTCCCACCATTGCCAAGGCTCTGCCTGGGAGGTTGTCTTTGGTCCCAGCCACCTGGCTGCACTTTTTAGCATGTACTTGTCCACTTTTCTTTTTTAGCACATGTTCATAGAATATTAGAGCTTTCAAAATAATCAGGTATCAGGCTCTTGTTTAACAGATGAGAATTGATCTTGAGACCCATAGAGTTACCTGGTTAATAATAGTCATGATAAAAGCTGCCATTCGTTGAGCACTTACTGTGTGTCATATAATCCCTGTGACAGCCCTACAAAGTGTAGATACGTCCCCATTTTACAAATGAGAAAACTCAGGCAAAGCCTCAGATGGTACACAGCAGAGCTAGGAGTCAAAGTCAGATCTTTTCAGTATAGCATCCTTCTGAGCCCAGGCAAGACCCTAGGTCTGCAGGGTCACTGACCACAGAGAAGGAGGAAATCAGGCCAAAGTCCTCAAGTAGAGGAGAGACTGTTGTCACACAGGTGGAGTAGACTAGGGTTCTCTGCTTCTTAGACATTGGGTGGTGGTTTTTTTGAACCATTTATGATGCTGTCACAAAATAGAGACATCAAGAGCAGAAAAGTAATCAACCAGCACTGGCTTTAATCAGAATTATTTGTATGATAAAGTATGGTATATGTTCTTAGTTTTTAATTATACAAATACAATTGTTTATCTTCATTATACAAGTAATGCTTAAAATACATTGGCGTGGTAAAGGGGTTAAATAATGTGGAAAGACAGAGAGCAAAGTCACAGTTCCCATTCGTCTCCCCGACCCCACTCTAGCACCATCCCCACCTTAGGTAAGAACTATTTTAGTTAGAATTATGTGCTTAATCTTTTTTCTATACACATGTAGACATATACATTGTTTTAGGAAGTTAATAAATTGTATCATTCTTTACATATTTTGTTTACAATTTTTATAGAGGCTTAACAACATGCCATTAACAACATGCCATTTTTGTCAGTACTAATAGACTATTTTAACTGCAGCAAGTGTATTTCATGGTACAGATGTACCCGCATGAATGTTTACAGCATTTCTAGTATTTCTCTATTGTAAATACTATGGCAGTTAACACCTATGCATGTAACACTGTAATACCTTTACGGTTAACACTGTAAAGTTATGGTGTAATACAGTTGGTATATTTACAATTATACCAATTGTAATTGGTAAGGTGTAATTACAGTTATGGTGTAATACCTTTACAGGGATGTTGGGCACTAACCAATCCTATCTGAGAAGGTTGTAACAGGTTCAAAAATGTTCCTATTGGCCTTTATTATTGAATGATCACACCCTTTGAAAAGTATTAATTGAGCATTATCATTGTTTTATAGGTAAAAGGTTAGTAAGTACGTAATATGTGGTAGGTACTTTCTTATGTATTATCTCATTTAAATCTTTTAATAATCCCAAGAAAAATGTGCTACTATTTACCATTTTCTGAAACTAAGACTTGGAAAGATTGTGACTTGTGTAATGTGACATGGCTTCTAAGAAGCTGGTTCAAAATTTGAACCTCATCTTCTGATTACCAATTCAGTGTCTCTTTCCCCATTGTTCTGAAGCTGGTTCATTTCCTTCTACGAGCCTTTAAGAAGAAAAACTGTAGAAGGTAAAACATCTTTGAAATAATGGAGTTGTAGCATGAGGAGAGAAAGGAAGAGAGGGTATCCTCTAGGTTGGGGGTCAGGGTGGCCTGGAAGCCTCTGCTCCTGTCATCAGGCTTGGAAGTGAGATTCATGACTTCAGGAGGTTGTGGTAGTGGCGACAGTGAGAGGCCTTGGTGCCCTGACAGCAGTGTCCTGCTATTGTAAACTGTGGATTTAATATCATGCTGAGAAAAATAAATCACCACCAGGAAAGGCTGCGTGCTTAGATGCAGCCGGCTCCTGGAGGCCCTCTCCCAACGGGAGAACGGCCCTCAGTGGATGAATTGTCTCAGCTTCCTTTGAGTTTTAATTTCTATATAGATCAAAGGGTTATTTTCAACCCGTGGGATGGCTTGGCCCTTTGAGAAGTGGCCCCTTTTACAGGCGCCATGGAGTGGGGTGATGGTCAGGATTTAAGGGTTGTTTCAAGCTCTTCCTGGACGCTGTTAAGTCCCCTGAAGTACATGTGAGCAGCCTTTTCTCCTAGAGGCGGAATTTGAGCAGTTTGGGTAAGGGGAATCACTTCTGCTCTCTGGCAAAATGATTTGCATCCATCGATCCTGTTGGCAGTAAAAAAAAAATTTGAGAATAAGTCATCACATGTGTTCGAGGAAGAAAGCTTAGAAAACCTGGAAACAAAACACAACACAACAGAACACAAACCCATAGCAGAGTAAATAACATTCTTATAATGAATGTGTCAGCATTTTTAACGGAAGTGTACTCAAGCATGTGGTGATGCAGTATGTGTATACAAGCGAAAAGCACAAATGTAGTCAATGTTTACATTCAGCCTCCCACCTCCAAAACACACTCACCAAAGCTCCCACTTGTGTATGTGGAATTACATCTCTGAATACTCCCTTGGTCCACTTCTCCCCCTCCTTTCCTCAAACACATATTTTGGTTACTTCCCTAAAGAGACATGATATATATGAGGAAACACCTCTCTGAGTAGTGTATAAAGTGTAATGTTTTGAAACACCGAGGACGTGGGTCCACCGGGAATCCTGAACACTGGTTTCCAGCCACAACTGTGCTGGAATGAAAATAGAAAACAATGAGGCATGTGCAGAGTCAGCTTTACTTTGTATCTCAGCTCAGCAGTTTTCCCGCTGTCCTAAACTTTCCAAAAAAAAAAAACCAAGGAAAAAGAGGAAATGATCTGGTTTTAAAAATCCTACTAGTGAAGAGTGAAAATATCAGATAGCAGCCAGGACTGTGGGGACACTTATAAAAAAAATCAAAACTGAACCAATGGTGAAAAATCTCACTGTTCTTTGCTTGGTTGTGAAGACTCACGTATGTGCGCACACCACATAGTAAACACCTCACTGCACACGTAAGTACACACGCAGTCATGGATTTTCATGGTGGTGTGGTACAAGCTGTATTTGGTTATCATGACGTACTAGTTTTATTTCTGCTGACCGCTTGCTGTGGAATCTTGGAAATGTCACTTTTATTCATTAATCAAATAATTCCATTAAAATTTTTTTTTAATTTTATTTTTGGCGGCGTTCAGTCTTCGTTGCTGCGCACAGGCTTTCTCTAGTTGCAGCGAGCGGGGCTACTCTTTGTTGTGGTGTGCGGGCTTCTCGTTTTGGTGGCTTCTCTTGTTGTGCAGCACAGGCTTTAGGCGCATGAGCTTCAGTAGTTGTGGCATGCGGGCTCAGTAGTTGTGGCTCACAGGCTCTAGAGCGCAGGCTCAGTAGTTGTGGTGCACGGGCTTAGTTGCTCCGCGACACGTGGGATCTTCCCGGACCAGGGCTCGAACCCGTGTCCCCTGCATTGGCAGGCGGATTCTCAACCACTGCGCCACCAGGGAAGCCCCAAATAATTCCATTGAACAAATATTTATTGAATGCTGGTTATGTTCAAGGCCCTATCTAGGTGCTGTGGAGGGTTAGATCAATCAGAAAACATGTTGTGTGACTTGAATATGCTTAGATGCTGGGGGAATCATGAAGAAATGCTCAGCGTTGAAGCTTGCTGCTACGGTGCATGCCCGTGAAGGAAGAACCAGCCTGCTGCAGGAATTCAGAGGAAAGGGTATGGCTATGTCTAGCTGAAAGAGGCTTCTTAGAGGCAGTGAATACCATTGAGGTGGGCTTTAAAGGCCAGGTGGGCGTTTAGAGATGGGGAGGGAAGATTGATTGCCAGAGCTGGGGAAGCATGAGGCCTTTTGGATGACCAGGCTGCAGAAGAAAGTGGGGCTCTGTTTTGGTATGTGCTGACCATCAAGTTAAACTGTCTTAATTTCTCTAGTCCTCAGTTTCCTCCTCTGCAAAAAAGACGGTTGAAATTTCTTTTTGTTTCAGTGTGCCAAAGAAAGAAAGAGAGGATTATGTTTGTGGCCAGGCATGCCAACTGCCACTGGTCTTAGACCTTAGTGCTTGAAAACAAATAGGATTTTAGCCCTTTATAAAAAGTAGACATCAAAAGGCTTTCTCCCCTCTTTCTTTTTTTAAAAATTATTTTCACCCCCTTTTTATTATTTTCTTATTTTAACATCTTTATCACTAGGTTACTATTTACTATAGGATGGGCTTGTGGAAACTTATTTGGTAAAGAGGGGAAAAAAACCTAAGTGATGTGTCAAGCCTTTTTCATGAATGGCGCAGAAATCCGAATTTACATAGTGTAGTTTAAGTTGAAAGGTTTGTTAGTGAAGTATTATTTCAAACATCTGTATATGCGTCTGTAAAAGGAGAAAAACCAAGACAGAAGAAGATGTGAACATCGAGTACATTCACATTTTTTCCCTCTTATCAGTAGCATCCTTCAGAAAGTACTGATTAAAAGTGAAGGCCGTTTCCAGTCCTTGGTTTACTTGCCTCATAGCACACGAAGTCAAGGCTAAGCTGGGGGCCACCTTCCAGAAAGCACAGACTTCCTTTATGGTTGGAAATAATCCATATTTTGTTTGACCTTCAGAATACTCATGGCCTTGCTGGAATATATGGGCCAACATTTGTCCTGGCAAGGCCAGGGCAGTTTAAGTTTGGTGTCTTCAGGGATGGCTTTATAGGCCATTAAAAGCAGTGGGAGGAAGGGGACGATAGTAACTCAGACATTTGCATCCTTTCCGACTAAAAAATCAAGGGGGTGATTTAAAACAGGCGGTATTTGAAAACAAACAAACAAAAAAACTTCTTGCAGTTCCTATTTGTCTAAACCTCTGAGAACTCTCTCAAGGTCAGAGTGTTCTTTTGCAAATGACCTTGTCATGAAGAGGGGATTGCATCTCATTTATTACACTGTATTAATATCTGAAATCCTCTTCTGACTGTCAAATATGGACCATGGAAAGAGCACAGTTTCCATGTCTTTTGAACAATATGTTCTTCGTGATGCTTTGTTTGTAAAAATATTGTCAGATGGTTAGGATTTGCCTGAGCATAGTAATATTAATTGGAATTAGGCCTCATGGTAGCTTTTTCTGCTTAGGCCAGAGGCAGAGTCCGAAGCCTAAGAGTGAAAAGTTATTGCTCTGTTTATTTTTTCACTTTAATAGATGGCACTTTTTCTTCCCTTCCAATTTTATTGAGATATAATTGACATACGGCACTGTGTAAGTATAAGGTGTACGGCATAATAATTTGACTTACATATATCATGAAATGATTACCACAATAAGTTTAGTGAACATCTATCATCTAAGATACAAAATAAAAGAAAAAGAATTTTTCTCCTTGTGTTGAGAACTCTTAGGATATACCCTCTTAACAACTTTCACATATAACATACAACAGTGTTAATTATTGGGTTGGTCAAAAAGTTCATTCAGTTAATGAATATGTTCAATAAAGTTCTTGGTGAAAATGAAAAATATATCTTTTATTTTTACTTAAAACCGAACGAACTTTTTGGCCAACCCAGTATACTAATCGTTATACATCACATCCTAGTTCTTATTTATCTTATAACTGGAAGTTTGTACCTTTTATCTTCATCCCATTTCCCCTCCTCCCACCTCTCTTATTATTCTTATTTTAAAGCAAATACATAACTAAAGTTATTGTTGTATACTGGGTTTTTGAGTACTTAGTGAGGTCAGTAATGCCCACTACTTACGGCCAGTTCGATTGTCAGATGTGGTGTTGCAAAGATGATAAATGATAAGGTAATCAGGGATTAGATGGATTCATATGTGGCAATATGAAGATATTGTCTTTAATAAGAATATCCATTATATGGGCATAATTGAAAATAATTGTAATTTAGTTGAAATCTGGTATAAATTTAGGGGAAAAAAGTAAAATAATTACTTTTTTTCTGCTCATATAAAGGGATATAAAAGAATGCATGTAATTAAATTTCTTAATGCTTCATTTTGCTTTTGATGTGCTCACACCAGGTGAAGTTATACTTGAATGTTAACGCTTATAGCGTGAGTCTAAAGTTTCAGTTGCAGCCAATAGATGGGAACCACGGTTTCTAGTGATTTTCAAAATACAATCCCATAAAGATGAAGAGACCCCACAACTGAAACAGGTGGTGTGCTCAGTTTAAGTGAACATTTGGGAGTCCAGAAAGAATCCGACACTGTCTCATCACTGTCAGAAGTGATTCCAACACCACCGCTGTGCACCAGCCCATGTTGTTGGCCGTTAGTTGTATGGATGTTTGCTGTTCACTCAATGACAAAAGCAAAATAGCCAAAAAAAAAAAAAAAAAGGATATAAAAGAATATGTCATACACTGTTAAGTTCACATATATATGTATTTTCTTTTTGCAGTTGAGAAAGCAGGATTGGTAAGTGAAGCTCAAGGGTTAGGTATGAAAAATAATTGAGAGAAATGAATAGAAAGAAAGAAAAATTGATGTTTGATAATCTTTGTTAAATATGTTCTCAAAGATCAGCCTCAGATTTAAAGTATGTACATGTAGACTTTGGCCTCCAGTAGTTTTTTTTTTGTTTGTTTAAATAAATGTATTTATTTATTTATTTTATTTTTGGCTGTGTTGGGTCTTCCTTGCAGCGCACGGGCTTTCTCTAGTTGTGGCGAGCGGGGGCTACTCTTCATTGCAGTGCGTGGGCTTCTCATCATGGTGGCTTCTCTTGTGGCCGAGCATGGGCTCTAGGCACGCGGGCTCAGTAGTTGTGGCTCACGGGCTCTAGAGCGCAGGCTCAGCAGGCTCAGTAGTTGTGGCACACAGGCTTAGTTGCTCTGTGACATGTGGGATCTTCCCGGACCAGGGCTCGAACCTGTGTCCCCTGCATTGGCAGGCAGATTCTTAACCACTGCACCACCAGGGAAGTCCCTCCAGTAGTTTTTTGATAGGAATTCAGCCTTGAGTTGAACTTTGAGATACGTTCTTTTCTTTTCTTTTTTCTTTTTAATTATCAAGCGACCAACCTTTTGTAGTTTGTTGATCTATTTTCTCCTCTTACTCTCTTTCTATTGCTTTCTGCAGGTGCTGCTGTTTATTCTGGAATGCTGGGCATCCATATGTAGAATTAGGGTTTGCCCACCTCTGTCTTAACCAGTAATGGAGAAAGTCTGACCCAATATTTTAATTCACAAGTTGAAGTGGACTCAATGGGGTCCTAATCCAGTTCCTTGGTCTAAGCTCCAATTTCTAAAGCCCCCATTTCTTTATGTAATAAGTACATGAGTTACCACTGTTTACGCTTCTCCACTCCTCTGTCTTTGCTTAGCCTTCTGTCTTCAGGTGTTTAGGAAGGGTCTTATCACAGCCAGCTTCTTTGCTTGTCAATGGATTTTATAACAAAGCTATTAAAGTCCAAACTCTTTGTTAAGCAAATCCAATTCACTAATCTATTATAGAGATATCTCACTTTATAAGAATTATAGAATTCTTAAAGAATTATAAGCTTATAGAATCCTTTGCTACCCATTATGTTAGTTCATTTGGGCAAGACAGGTAGTATTAGCCCCAGTTTCCCAGGGAGGAAACCAAGTGAGGTGGCCCAGGTCAAGAAACTCGTTAGTGGCAGAGCTTGGTGTAGAACCCAAGTCTTCTAAATCCAAGTTCGACCTTCTTCTGTGTTTCTGTGGTCCATGTGGTATGTTATGAGCTTCTTTTCTGATGGGAGAAGGTAGGATGGTAGGGAAAAAAGTGGTTCATTCCTGTTGATTTTTCTTATGTTTATTAGTAATTTCTTTATATTTGTATAGCATTTCCTGATTTAATTAAAAAAACCCAAAAACCTTTTCATTGTTTTCCTAACAACCCTGGGGATTAGCTAGGACAAGTAATATCCTTATTTTATCTTATTTTTTTAAGGTTTTTTTTTTAATGTGGACCATTTTTTAAATCTTTATTGAATTTGTTACAATATTGCTTTTTAAAAAATTTTTTTATGTTTTGGTCTTTTGGCCACGAGGCATGTGGGATCTTAGCTCCCTGACCAGGGATCGAACCCACAACCCCTGCATTGGAAGGCGAAGTCTTAACCACTGGACCACCAGAGAAGTCCCCTATCCTTATTTTGAAGATGAGAACACTGAGGCTCAGTGAAGTGAAATGTTATTAGTTGAATTGGAGCCATAGCCCAGACCGGGTTGGACTAAGACTAAAGTGAATGAGAATTAAATGTGAACCTTTCCTTTCTGTAACATACATGGAGCATCTATAGTGTGTCAGTTGCCATGTTAGATGTCGTGGATTTAAAAATACCTGTTTTTAGCAGTTTGGGAGTAACAATATACACACTACTATATATAAAATAGATAACCAACAAGGACCTACTGTATAGCACAGGGAACTAACCTCAATATTTTGTAATAACCTATAAGGGGAAAAGAATCTGAAAAAGAATGAATGAGTATACATATAACTGAATAACTTTGCTATACACCTGAAACTAACACAACATTGTAAATCAACTATACTTCAATTTAAAAAAATTGAAAAGAAAAAAAATACCTGTTTTAAAATTTGTCACAGTATGTCAGAGGTTTTTAGAGTTTGTGGGGTGGTGCTGGGGGTTACTTTTGTTTAAGGAAATCATTTCTCTAGTATGGAGGAGGGGGTAAATTTGGAAGACATTATGTTATAGAACTGCAGCCAGATATATGTTTACTTTTGTGAGTGCCCGTTTTATTTGCTGGTTTATTCATTTCTATGCATTAGGATAGAAAAATAAATATAGTTCTGTTTTGGCTCCCTGAAATAGTTTTTATATTTTCTGGAATTTCCTCACTTATTGTCTTTAATATTCCAAAGTTTTACTATGACTCATTTTGGCCATCCAATAATAGAAGAAGTAGGTGTAGGCCTGTTTGAAGAGGCTCATTAAGTAATTTTGGGGAAATATGTTTTTGAAGTCTGTAAATGTTAATTTTTGCTTGGTGTCGAGATTTGTGTCATGGGTATCAGTTTTGCATGTTCCTATATGTTTTGGATGGGAGAGGATGAAAAGTTATGCTAAAAGAGCTTAGTTTAATTTTTCTCTTTGGCTCAAATATGTGGTTTTACCATAAACTACTGAAAGTTTCCTGTTCTTGTTTGATAAAAAGGCCACTTCCATTCATTGTTTCCCTGCAACTTCCTATACTTTTCACAGTAAAAAAGGTTGAAATTGAGGATAAATTATGAGTTATCTCTGGGAGCAAAGAAACTCTATTTCATTTCAGGAAAAAACGTAAAAAAGTGAGCCTCCCTGAGTCTGAAACTGCAGTAATCCTCATTATATGCCTTTCCATACATAATCATGACTTGCAAGGAGTTCATTCTGATCCATAACTCAAACTAACATGAGAAGGCGAGGAAGAGTCATGTCATGACTTGATTTTAGAAAGCCGCAGGATGGTATCACTGTCCTGTACAGGGGCTTTTTGAGTGGCTTTGTTGTGTGTTTTCTTTGTGAAATGGCACTGGCCAGCACATAGCCTGCCCTGCGCTGTATTCATACCGTGGATCATTTGTACTGACTGGGAATAGGGACCACTGGTGGGAGTGTCTGATCTCCCTGACGGTGTCTGCTAGCATTGAGGGGAGAGTGAAGATGAAAGGAATAGTAGTTACACGTTCCATTGAGAACGGTGAATGTGAAAATGATGCTAAAATTGTAATTAATTGGGGATGTGCAGTTTGAATATCTCTCCATCCTGAAAACTAAAAAGAGGAGGAGGTATCATGAGAACTTTACATATATACACGAAACCTAATTGTATATTTGCTTTCACCTCTTCTTGAAAAGATAAAATTTCAAAAATGCTTGAAGCCCTAGAGCACTAGGAGAATAGGGCTTCTAGCACAGTGGTTGTGTGAACTAAATTCCCAACAGTTCACCCTTAGTGTGTAAGCTTCTCTTTCTTTGATGCTTGCCATTCAAATTAGATTAGTGTGGACAGTGTCTCTAATATTGTTGCTAATATTGTCACTCACATTATTATACATGGTCAATTTTACACCAGGTTTGTGTGTCTGGAGCACATGAAGGAAGCCAAAATGTTTGGTGAGTTACAAGGAAGATAGCTGTCAAAAGCCCATATAAGTTACACTGGAGGTGGGATGGCCCTCATCCAGAGCTTGTTGGCTTACAATTGAGTATCAAAGAAGGCATGTCATGGGCTTGAGGCAGAGACACAGGCTTGCAGCCAGAGTTGAGAAAATAGAAGTATAGAAAGTATAAGCAGAACTATAAAACAGAGAAATATGGGACCATTTAATGTAGAGATAAAAACTAAAATCCCAAACCAAGTTTAATAAACTGTAATTAGTATCATAATGATGACCCTATGTCCTCAAAAAAAAAAGAATTAATAAGTGATATTTAGGATGCTCAAAATATATACGATGGCCGTGAAGTAATTATGTATGTAGTATGTTTTAGGTAGACTTACCTTAGAAATGACAGAAGTCACTTTCTTGAAAAGGAGTGAAGCCTTAGTTGTTTGGAAGATTTGCTTATGTGGGCTATCTCATTGCTAGTCAGTGCTAATTAATGAAGCATTGATTGTGTGGCAGTCAGGTGGTTTTTTGGGCCAGTTGCAGTAGGTGGGAAGAAGGGAGGGAAAATGATATAAAATACTGAAAGAAGGAATTAATTATTACTGTAAATAATGGATTAGTGTAGTTTCGATATATTTTTCTGTGCAGATCTTGAAACAAAGCCCTTTTTGTTTTAGGAACTGGCATGCAAAGGATTTTATTTTCAAACTGACCATTTGAAAGTACTAGAACTTGTCTCCACGTGAGAAAAGGTGAATTCCTTCTGGCAGAGTGGTTTCCGAAGGTTTACTTGAGAGGAAAAGAGAGGAGCTGGTTGATCCAGAGTGGAAAAACACCGAAGAAAAGTTTTCCCCAAAATAACACACAGATTTCAGGAAAAGAAAAATTGCTTTGATTGAATGTGACAAACTAAAAAAAACAGTTGAGCTTTGAAACATCATATGACACATCTGTTTTGAAAGGTTGCTTTGTCAGATACAGCTGTGTGTTTCACAGTACTTTATTGTGTGTGAAGTTTTATCATGAGCATGCTCAGTAGATATCTTTCTGAACAGGTATCTCATTTATCCCAGTTTTAAAATTTGGGGGGAGAGTTTATTAAACAACAGTACATTAATTTATTTTATATTTATCTTTAGTTTAAATGCAATGTGATTGAATCAAACCCCTCTCTTTTAGCCTTTTATTAAACTGATAGCTCTGTTTAGATTTTATCCTTTAACAAGTTGCTTGTTGACCCAGGAATATCCAAAACTTTTGATTTATTGCATGGCATGTTTTAAAAAATTGAGATCACGGATTTCCCTAAATAACTTTAGCAAACCAATGCCGCTTTGTTTTTTTGCCTTCGTACCTACAGTAATGTAAATTATTGGTTTAAAAAGTAAAAAAAAAAAATCTTCCAATTCTAGAAAGGAGTTTTTGTGCATACTGGAGATGATTGCCTAGATCCCGGATTGAAACTCACTATAGAGTGTATTTCCTCTACTTTTAATGAGGCTGTATAAGAAAAGTTATGCACCTACGCTTTTTGTAAAATAACTCTTGAAATCACTGACCCTTGCTTTATAACGGGCCTCTTAAATCCAGACTTAGGAAGAATATTTTCTTATCCAAAGAACTGATTTGTTTCCTTTTTATGAGATCTTGGGAACGTCACATTTTCTTTTCTACCTCAACTGCTAGGAAACTCAGAGCTAGGTCTGGTGCTCAAATGAAGTTGTTTCCTAAGTTCTTCAATAACGTTTGGTTTGGTTTTGGTTTTTTTCAGATCCACTTTTTAATTGATTGGCAGCTGAAGTTTTCTGGGCCTGTTTTTTGTTTTTTCTTTTTTAAATTCGTTATTACCAGCCCCTCAATTTCCTTTCTAGAAGTAGTTGAGTATATAAATAATAAAGGAATATATAGCATGACATTTTGGTTGGATCAGTAATTTTCTAGGAATAGAGTCCATTAAAACTGGGGACTCTGGTCAGACCTGTCTTGGTACATTAATTTTTGCATCGCTGGGACCAGAAGCCAGGGCAGAACTTATCTAAAAATTAGGAGGAATTGGAAGCAAAGGTCTTTTTACCAAAGATTTTATAGAGGCCTCAAACTCTCAGGGTGACAGCGAGGGCATCGAACTACATGGTACCAAAGTTCCTTTAAACTCTAATATTCTATGCTTCCTAATGCAAAAGGAGGTTGAGATAAGTTAAGAAGTATTTTTTTCAGAACATATTCCATAGTTGGAGAGATGATAATAATAATTATAGTTATATGATAATAAAAATGAGTTAATCCTAAGAACAGGTTTTGTTTGTTTGATTGAAGAATTCATTACTCAACAAATCTTTGTGAACGCCTGCCTTATGCCAAGCGCCATGCCAAGCACCTAGGTGGATAGAGAGTTAGCAAAAGGAACATGGTCACTGCCTTCATGGGGTTTCCAGCTAAGTAGAAGACACACAAACACATGCCAGAATAAATGAAACAATATGTTTATAACTAAAAGTTGATATTGGGTGTAAAGGAAAAGTGTGATAGGTATGACAGGCTTATGGAGTCGCTAAATTTAATCAGGTGTGAAAATGTGGTTCTGGGCCAGGGCTGGTTATCTGGGCACAATCCTTCTGTCTTTCGAAGGTCTGTTGTCCCTCGGTCTACACTGAGAAGTCCTATCAGTGGTGCTGTTTGATTGGCCCATAACTACTGTGAACCTTGGAAATTTCAGCTCCATCCATACTCCGGAGGCTTTTAGCTTCACTGTGAAAGGAGCAAGAGCACATTAGTTCTTCATAGATTTCTCTACAAACTATCAGCTATTTCTTTCTTAACAGAAGCACCTGAGCAGCGGGCTAGCTTGCTTGAGGAAAGACTGTGGTTTTGTATTGTAATTGGATTTGACGTATCACTGATGCTTGGTGATTTGGCATTCCTGGGAAGCATTCCTGCATTCCTTTAACAACCAACTGTTGAGTGCCCTGACTATATATAAAATCCTTAAAGTAAATGTATTTTAGTTCGTGGCCCAGTTTGTACATATGGCTGTAATTAGTAATATTTTGCATGGCCAAACCAAAAGTTGGTAGATTTTCCTTTTTTAATCTCTTGCCTCCTATTTATAATCAGGACCAGTGGTTACAACCTTTGATTCAACTCCCGAACAGTTGAGGTTTCCCCTTCCGTCCTTTCTGACCACTCCCCCACTTACAGCTTCTTGTCTTGCCACTTACCCAGACACTGCACCCCAGCCCTAACCAAGGGCTCACCAGTCCCCGAGAATGCTTGTTGCAGCGTGTTATACCTCTGTGTTTCTGTGCATGTCCTTACCTGTTTTCTCCCAGTTTTTTCTTTCTTATCAGACACCAGTTTACTAGAGGTAAAAAAGAGAAAAGAAAACAAAAGGAAAGAAAATTAGTTTAGCGACTATCTTAAGTACAAGTCGAGGTCTGAGAGACAAATTTGGTGACGTTATCCCTCAGGGTTAATGAGGAGTGGCTTTCCAGCCCTGCAAGTTTCACTTTACCATAAAATGTTGCATTAGTAGGAATTAAATTATAATTTTTATTGGTTATGTACCTAAACTGAATTTAATATTTTGACTCCAGATCAATTATTTTCCTTTTAATAAAGAAGTATACTTAAAAAACCCTATTTTGTGTATCTCAAAAACACAGTACGAGAAAACAGATTTCATTTTCTTCCATCCTCCAAATCTTCAGATTTGTTCTTGGTCCCTGTGCTGAACCATTTAGGCAGTAACATTCCATAAGTTCTAATCTCCTCACAAATGAATTCTGTAGCTGGTTTTCCCTTCATTCCCAGCTTCCTTTAGACTTGTCAAAAAAACAGGAACAAGTGCACCATCTTATTGATGGAAAGTAAATGATGAGAAAGTTGACCAAGATGGTGCCAGATTACTGTCTTTCTAGATTGTGGGAATTCCCTGGAGGCAGAAACATGGTCTGTTCTCACCTTTGGGAGTTGTACTTCCAGATTGTGCTCAGAGAATAGGAATTTTTACCCTAATACTGAACATAGTTTTATTTTAATCCTTCCCAGGGCAATTCTTAGAAATAATTTTTGGGGAGTAATGGCTAGGGAGTAGTATGAGAACATCTTAGATATTTTATTAATCATTCTGAAGGCTCATAAAGAAAACATTTTTTCAATTGGAGAAAATATTTTCATTCATTTATTTCTCCCCCCCAGGGGGCTTTATGTCTCTAATAGTAAATGAAATTTGTAAAGTATTTGCATGTATAGGATTTCATTTGATCTATGAGTCGAGCCTGTCATAAAGTAAGAGAAAGAGAGATTATGGGAATCTTAAAGACAAGGTCAAACAACTAATAGTTGGCAGACCTGGAATTAGAATGCAGTTCTTGGATCTCCTGGTCCAGTGCTCCTCCTGTACCAGTATGTCTCCAATACAAGGACTCTTCTCTTGCAATGCCCAGTGGTGACTTCTGGGGCGTGCTCCTTCTGCTACCTTTTCTCTTCAGGTTATAAAAAAAAATGAAACAAAACAACCCCACAGCGCTTCCCTGGTGGTGCAGTGGTTGAGCGTCCGCCTGCCAATGCAGGGGACACGGGTACGTGCCCCGGTCTGGGAAGATCCCACATGCCGCGGAGCGGCTATGCCTGTGAGCCATGGCCGCTGAGCCTGCGCGTCCGGAGCCTGTGCTCCGCAACGGGAGAGGCCACAGCAGTGAGAGGCCCGCTTACCGCAAAAACAAAAACAAAAACAAAAAACAACCCCACATCCTCACAGAGTTGCGTAAATCCCCTCTGATACTTTTCCGTTGTATAGTGGTATCTTGCTTAGATGGAAGAGTAGAGTGCCTTTATAGCTTGGCACTTCCCAACACTTGGAGAATTTAGATTCTTAAAGAAGCTCTGCCCACTGTTTCCCTTTGAACATTTAAAGACACAACTTGAACACAGGAAGTTCTTCAACATGGTTGCACCATGATTTCAACACAACAATATGCAGCTATGCACTGGCTTTTGGCCCAAGAAGTTGGCGGTTGACTTCTTGGAAGAGGGTTGGTTTGTCAAGAGAAAGGTTTGGATTTAGATATTCACTTGGAGAATGAATGAAACTATGATAAGATATGCTTAAGGAATTGTTCTGTTTTAAAAAAAAAAATCTGGCTGTTTTTTCCTGAGAAATCCACAGTGCAGGTTTTAGAACGTTGTATATACACTCTTCTGCCTGTCTTTTTCTTATCAAGGATAAGGTTCAGCCGTAAGCCAGGTTTTATTGTTGAAAAACCCAGGTGGGAGCTGCGGTAGAAGGTCCCCCTTTGGATTTTAAAGGTGGTGCATTCCACAGCTCCATCCCCAAGGAGCCGTAGCTCCAGTGAGTTGTAATGTAAGATGGTATAAACACGAACATATGTTGTGTACACTGCATGGGCTTGGGGCCTTCCAGGTGCTTTTTCCTGGAACTTTGTTTTCGCATCATATCCTGATGCCTGTCACATTCCCTCTCATAAAGCTCAGTTAGAGCCAGGCTGTGCTATTGGCTGAGAAATCACCCTGGGTGTCCTTTCTTACAGATTCTTGCATCCTGTGGAGGTAGAAGGGATTTTCAGCTCAGGGGCAGAGTAGATCCTGCGGTGCCAGGCCCACAGTCTGTGGAAGTTTGTCCCTCTTCGCAGCTGACAGCATTGCGGAAGTCCCTGTGGGACAATAACAGAAACCCTTATTAACCAATGGTGTTGTTGGAATAAAATCTCCCCACTGAAGTGTCTTGGTCCCAGGCTATAATGTTACCCCTTGATTCCCTCTGCATCTTTACCACTTTTATTACAGCTGAACACACGCTCCTCATTAGTACTCTGGGCGATATGGGGAATCAGTGTGCTGGAAATTATGTGGAATAGGTACCAGATGTTTGTGTCAACTTGGTATGCATTGGTGTTTAGAATGCTTAAGGATCCCATTTATTAAATGTGAAAATGACTTACTATACCTTCCCCTAAACAATAACTCTCCCCCTCCCCAACCCCCAATATTTTTCTCTGTGTTGCATGAGGTGTGATATTAATTTCTTTGGGGACAGATTAAATTTAATGTGTGTGCAGCAAATGCATCTGTTCCCAAATGCTTTGTCTGCATTTTGTCAAGTCTGAGGGCTGGCCTACAGCCAGTGGGGATGTGGGGTTCTGTAACTGAGACTGGAATGCTATGTTGCAGCTCAAGGATATAATGAAAGGGTGAGTCCGTTTACATTTTTTTCTTTAAGTGGAACTGGGAAGTTAGACATTCGTGTTATAGCCAGGCCTTAGGAACATTTCCCATGTGTGCAGATAAGCAGGCATTAGTGAGAAAGAGGAAGACAGTTGGTAAAATGAGAAATGAGCTTGTGCTTTCTCATTAAATTTATGAAGTCTTTTAAGTCAACCAAAAGGTTGCAAGTGTGAACCAAGCAGTTTATTTTATTATATTTTATTTTATTAGACATGAATTAATGTCTGTGTTTGGCTAAGGCATTGGCCTGTTCATCAAGTCCTGAGGTGAAGGAGTGGAGAGTGCAGGGTAGAAGCAGGCAGTGCCTTGTCATGGGAAGAACTTGGATCTGGAGTCTGAGAGACCCCAGATTCGAATCCCACCCTGCCACTTACTGATGGTATGTGACCTTTGGTGAGTTGCTTAACCTCTCTGAGGCTCAGTTTCCACCACTGTAAAGTGGGAGTTTTAGCACAATCTTTACAGTGGTGTTACGAGGATTAGAAACAGTATGTACACAGCATGTAGCTCAGAGAAGGTGCACGATAACTGTTTTCATGAAGAATTAAACCCTCGCTTATCACAGGGGTCCCACCATATGCTTCACAGTGTTCCTCCAGGTGGCCCAGCTGCTGAACAGAGGGCCCTGCTTGCTGAAGGAGGCCACTTGCTCAGGGCCACCTGGTGAGTTTCTCACCACAGGGTTTACTTGAATTTGTGCTGCCTTCAGGGCAGTAAACGTTTTTGCTCAATAGAAGTAGCATCTTGTAGATGAATAGGGGCTGTGTGTCTGTCCTGGTGGCCAAGGAGGGTGTACTGAGCAGGAAAAACAGAGTCTGACTTAAGTTGGGTTCTTTTGGGAATTACCCCCAAAGAATTCTGGACAGGCCATGTACTAGATGTCTGGAATAAACAGAAATATCCAGATTGGGAGGCAACAGTGAGGAACACCTCTGGGGGTGTGTTACTGTCAGGAAGCACTTTACTGAAATATTCACCCAGCTCTGTGGCTCGTAGCAATTTACTTATAGTGGGAATAATACCTGTTCTACCCACTTTACAGAATTTCTATAAAATGCTTTTTAATTATAAAGTACAGTGCAAGGTTAACAGGAGTGTTGCTTATGAATATTGTTGCTTTCAGCCAGCATTTCTTTTTTTTTTTTTTTTTTTTTTTTGGCTGCGTTGGGTCTTCATTGCTGCGTGTGGGCTTTTCTCTAGTTGTGGCAAGCGGGGGCTACTCTTCATTGCGATGCGCGGGCTTCTCACTGCAGTGGCTTCTCTTGTTGCGGAGCACGGGCTCTAGAGCGCAGGCTCAGTAGTTGTGACGCACGGGCTTAGTTCCTCCGCGGCATGTGGGATCTTCCCGGACCAGGGCTCACACCCATGTCCCATGTATTGGCAGGCGGATTCTTAACCACTGCACCACCAGGGAAGTCCCTCAGCCAGCATTTCTTTCCGCCGTCATCTGTGCCCTGTTGATTCTTACTGTGGTAAAGTAGCTTTTGCTGTGCCACTCAGCATCATCGCCAGAGCATGTGCTCACTTGCCTCTGGAGTGTGGGGGAGAGATTGCTCAGGGGAGGAAGGGCTGTGGGTTTCTAGCAGTGGCCACAAGAGAAGCTCCCAGCCCTCTGAGGCTGTCAGTGAGAGCCTACACTAGCAGAGCTCACAGGTCCCAAAAGTGAGGAGGACATGAGTCAGGTCGGGTTTCGGAGCATGTTTTCCTGGTTTCGGAGCCTTTGTGACTGTGAGGTACTGTACTTGGGCCCTGTGGTGGTCATGTGAGAATCACGGCCACCTGCCTATTTCAGGCTTGTGTGGTAGAGCCTGGGGAGGGGATCAACTCTTCCCGGGTGGAAGCTCTTCTAACTGGAGTTGGATCTGACATTGTGTGGGCAGCCCGTTGTAGACACCACCGTGAGGCCGGTAGGGAAGGATGGGAGACCAGTTTCTGGAGGCAGGCCGTGGCTGCAGGAGAGGGGCAGGAGGGCCTGGGGGCTGACCCAGGGGGTGGCAGGATGAGGCTGGGGGTGTGCTGTGCTATGGGAGAGGGAGGATTGTTATGCCACCTGGAGAGAAGGATATTGCCAGACCGTGTTTGGCATGAGAGGACAAAAACAGGTTTGCATTTCCTGCCTTCTGTGACATTTGAGGGTAGGGAAGCCCTGATGAAGACTTGATTCTTAGCAACCAAAAACGTCACCTGCTCCAGCTCATGATCGATTTTTTTCGCTTTACCATAAGATTGAAGCTTTGGCTACTAGGTAAAGAGTCGAAGGAAGAACTCTAAGATAAAGTCTCCTATTGGTATGAAATCCTTTGCACATGGATCACCTCATTGTTCTTTCCCTTTTCCTCTCTTACTCCCTTCCGTCATTAATATTTGAGTGCACACTGTGTGCCAGACATTATGCTGGGCTGAGGGATACAGCAAAAAACAGAATGATTGGGTTCCTTTCTTTTGCGGTATTTGTAGTCTTTGGGTGTATGCAGACGTTAAACAAATAATTGCACAAATAATTATATAAGTATAACCACATGAAGTGCAGTGAAGAGAAATAGAGAGTATGAAAAATGTATATCTAATGTTGTAAAAGAGGTAAGAGAAGCTTCCTTGAGAGATCTGAGTAGGAGTTCATCACACCAAGGCAGAGGAAAGGGATAGGAATGGTAGGGAAAGTGTTGCTGAAAGAAACCTTGTATGTGCAGGTCCTGGTGGGAAGAAGGTTGAAGTAAAATAAAGCCTGTATATTAATGAAGGCAGGTCAAGCTGTAAGTGTCAGAAAACTCAAAACAATATTGGCTTGAATAAGAGAAAAGTTACGTGTGTTTCATATTAAAAAAAAGAAAAACAAAAAACAGTTCAGAGCTAATTCAGCAGCTCCATGTTCATCATGACCCAGGCAACTTCTGTCTTATTGCTTTACCTGACTCAGCATGTTGCTTCCATCTTATGGCCTAAAATGGCTGCTTTAGCTCTGTTCATCACATCTGTATTCCAACCAGCAGGAAGGAGGAAAGGGCAGAAGAACACAACTCCTTCCTTTCTTAAGAAACTTCTTAGAAATTGCATGTGTCACCTCTGGTTACATATTATTAGCCAGAATTTCATCACACGGCCATACCTAGCTGCAAGCATTAGCTAGAACTTCCAGTACAATGTTGAAAAGGAGTTAAGAGAGGGGATGTCCTTGTCTTGTTGATCTTAGTGATCTTGATCTTAGTGAGAAAGCTTTTAGTTTCTCACCATTAAGTACATTAGCTGTGAGATTTTTTGTACACGTTCTTTAGAATAGAAGTTCCCATCTGTTTCTAATTTGCTGAGATTTTTTAATCATGAATGACTGTTAGATTTTGTAAAACGCTTTTTATGCTTCTATTGATACGATCATGTGATTTTTCTTCTTTAGCCAGTTAGCGAGATAGATTATATTAATTGATTTTCAAATGTTGCATACCTAGGATAAACCCCAGTTGATTGTGGCGTATAATTCCTTGTATACATTGTTGGATTCGATTTGCTAATATTTTGTTGAGAATTTTTGCACCTATGTTCGCAAGAGATATTGGTCTGTAGTTTTCTTGCAATGTCTAGCTCTGGTATTAGGGTAATGAGTTAGAATGAGTTAGGAAGTATTTGTTCCGCTGTTATCTTCTGAAAGAGATTGTAAAGAATTGGTATAATTTCTTCCTGAAATGTTCAGTAGAATTCACCAGTGAGCCCATCTGGGCCTAACATTTTTTTTTTTTTTTTGGAGTATAGTTGCTTTACAGTGTTGTGTTAGTTTCTGCTGTACAGCAGAGCGAATCGTTTATTCATATACATATACATATATCCACTCTCCTTTAGATTATTTTCCCATATACGTCATTACAGACTATTGAGTAGAGTTCTCTGTGCTTTATAGTAGGTCCTTATTAGTTATCTATTTTATATATCGTAGTATGTATATGTCAATCCCAATTTCCCAATTTATCCCCCCCTTCTCCCTGGTAACCATAATTTTGTTTTCTACATCTGTGACTATTTCTGTTTTGTAAATAAGTTCATTTGTGCCTTTTTTTTTTTTTTTTTTAGATTCCATATATAAGTGATATAAGTGATACGATATTTGTCTTTCTCTGTCTGACTTACTTCACTCAGTATGACAATCTCTAGGTCCATCCATGTTGCTGCAAATGGCATTATTTTGTTCTGGGCCCAACATTTTTTAATGAAAACTTTCACTTTACAGAGATACTAGCCCTGGAGGCAGGTCTGAGTCTGAGGCCTTGAGCGACTGGGGCAAGCTTAGAAGGGTTACTTACGTTCATTGAACTCACTTTCCTGTTCTTTACAATGAGGATAATACGACCTCCTTATGGTGGTATTGAAAGGATGTATAGCACGTAGCACTGCCCAGCCTCTAGTGAGCACTTAATGGGAGCTATTTATTTACTTACTTACTTATTACTTACTTGCTTACTTTCTTTACTTACTTACTAGACCAGACTGACATTGTGTGTTGAACTGTTGAAGGCACCATGTCTTATATACCCTTGGAGGATGGGGTAGATAGTTCCTGTTTTTTTCCTTTTCCTTTCCTTCCTTTCCTTCCCTTCCCCTCCCTCCCTTCCTCCCTTCTTTCCGTTTTCTTTATTTCTTTCTTTCTCTCTTTCTTTCTTTCTTTCCTTTCTTTCTTTCTTTCCTCCTTTCTTTCTTTCTCTCTCTCTCTCCCCCCCACCCCTTCCTTCCTCCCTCCCTCCCTCGGTTCCTTCCTTCTTTCCTTCCTTTCTGGGGCTTTTTGGCTTCAGGATGTATTAATCATATGTTGAACTTTTTTCTTTTTTAAACTTGGAGGACAAAAAATTCATCAAGGCACCTCAACAGCCAGCACTACTCTAGTGTGTCTGACGGTCAGGGACACTCTATACCGAGCATATTTAAACATTGACCCCAGTGGGTCTCTGTAAAGTGCAGCTCTTCCGTCACTTGATCAGAGTGAGCCTTGTACATTGCTTTCTCTTTTTTTTTCGACCTTGGACTGACTTGTATAACACATGGCTGGAGCTGCAGCCCATAAAGTGGGGGTCTGCCCCATCTTAGATTCTGGTAGGACAGAGAACAGACACTCTTAAGGCAAAGAGTGCCCATTTTCGGTGCTGGGGGCATCCCCTCTCTGATTCCCTCCACCTTTGGGTAAGACCTTATCCTCTGGTTTGTTGCCAGTGAGTTTTGCTCTCGCCCAGTGTGGAGATGAGTGGTGTGGTGACTTAAGACCCTAATGGGTGATGGTGGTATGTAAGGAGGAGGGCAAGTCAAGCAGATTGCAAACCTTTTGCAGATGTGTTTTAGGTGGAACTATAGTCCAGTCAGAGCTTTGTACATACAAAAATGGAACTGAAAAGTATTTTTATTTGTGCTTAATTTGTGATAATGGGAAATTCATGGCAGGAGGCTGTGAAACCAATTCAGAAGGGTTTCTTAGTGTTGGTAGCAATAGCCACAGCAAGTCGCCAGGGTCAATTTCCTCTGCAGGTCTAGAGCCCAGAGCCCGGTGTAGGAGTAGGAGACTTCTTCTGGAGCTCTGGGCTGTGAGATATCTCACTGTGACTGGTGCGGGCAGGAGGAGTGGGTGGGGGCACCTGCTCATCCTGCTTGCCGTGCTTGGGGAATTCAGGGAATCCTGCGTCCAGTACCTCCTGACTTTGCTGCCGTGACATCTTCCTTTACCACCTCTGTTTCTCAGAAAGCAGCCGGGCGCAGGAGAGCAATACGGAGGGTGGCAGTGATTATTTGAGAAGGTACATACTTCATTTCAGATAACAGTTGATAACTGTTATCAACTTAGATAATTTCCGTGAGTTCTGAAATAGACTTGCACACCAGGTGGGGTATCTGCATATAGCACAGCAAGTGGGGATACAGGATTGTCTGGTTTGAACTGTATTTGCATTTTAGACTGGGGCTAATTCCGGAGAGTATTTTTATTATGTAGAAGTCAGGAAGAACTACTTGGAGTGCATTCAGGTCTTTTATCGGGTTCCATTTGGAAGGTCGGGGTTTAGGATGCTGTATGTTCCAAGTCCCAGTCCCCTCAGCTAATTGAGGACAACACCAAGCTTACAGAGGTATGTGAGGTTTAAGTATCGCTGAGTCCCTTTGATTTCTGGATGTCCTTCCCTATCAGTTCAGCTAATGTATGTCACACCACTGTAGCAATCTGTTTCCCGTTATTAGCTGCATATAGCCAAATCCAAGTCCCCAGAATGGGGCCCTAATCACTGATCAGAGAGGGGGCAGTGTTTTCTTTAAGCTCAATGATTCATTTAATAAATATGTTTTGGGCATTTCCTACACGTGAGACACTGTGATGGGTGCTGAGGATACAAAGAGAGTAACCCACAGCTGTCAGGGAGGTCCCACTGGGCTGGCAAAGACGGACATATACACTGGTGGTTACAGTGTAGAAAATGAAACAGCCGAGACAGGCAGAGGAATTATGGGAGCACAGAGGAAGTGCACCTTCCTCAGCTTGGGATGTTTGTTTTGGGGGTGGAAGTAGAGCGGACGAGGAATTTGGGAAAAGGAAACAAGCTTGAATAAAGACATAGAGTGAGAAACATCATGGTATGTTTCGAGACATTTAAGCCACGTGGGGTTCCTGGAGGCGGAGGGCTTAGGCTGGAGAGCTAGGAAGGGGCTAGATCAAGAAAGGCCTTCGTGTTCCAGGTGAAGGAGCACAGACCAGCAGTTCTCAAGGGACGGGACGTAACTGCAGGGCTGGGCGGGGCAGGTCTTTGCATCTGGAATAACCATTCAGTTGAGGACCACCCTGGGTTAGGTGAACCTCGTGTGTATGGAAGGAAGCTCGGAGAGCTTGAGACCAGAGGCTCCTTTCAGGAAGATCTGTAGTTGTCTAGGGACGGAGACAGTGAGTGCTGCAGGAAGTAGAGACGGGGAGGAAAGGATGGATTTCAGATTTAAGTTCTGATTGCTTAGAGGAAGGGAGAATGAGGAAGCAGGAGCCAGGCATGCCCAGGGTTCTACTTTTTCTGTCTGAGGCTCTGCTCGTATCCTGCCTCTCTTGGGAGGATCTTTCTGACCTCTCTCAAACTTTGCTGTACAGCTCTGGCCCCAGTTGCCTCTGCTCATTGCATCTTGCTTTTGTATGTTCTTAAGATTGTTTTGCTTTCCCTAAGAAGGGGAAGCATTTCGAAAGGTAGAATCTGCATCTTATACCTTTTTGGGTGCAATTTTAGGTGTCTAATATTTATGCATAATATCATTGGGGCTTTCCACAACTTATTCTATTTATCTCTGGTTTTCTTCTAAGAGGGGAAGGAAGAATTGAACACATGTCAAATGGGAACTTTCCTCCATCCAGAGGAATACATTCGTGGCTTGTGTGTCTAAAAGGGAATTTAATCAAATACACATCAAAAGTATCCAAAAGGAGTTTAAGAGATTGGGATTTTACAAGAATAGACTAGCTTTTTTGCCATTTAGTTCTGGAAACAACTCACCTGGAAAGGCACCTCTGGTGGGTTGGCAGTGACTTGTATATTCAGAACAATTAATTTAATCATGGCACAATTAATTGCGGATTCTGAGGGGTTCATGTTTGTGATTCCCTCTGCAGGTCCAGAGCCCAGCACCCAGTGTGAACTGTCGCCTGTCAATGCCTCCCATCCGGTCCAGGCCTTGATGGAGAGCTTCACCGTCTTGTCGGGATGTGCCAGCAGGGGGACGGTGGGGCTGCCCCAGGAGGTGCACGTCCTGAACCTCCGCACTGCCGACCAGGGGCCCAGCCAGCCACAGAGAGAGGTAGGCGCAGGTGCCAGCTTTCTACCCACTGCCCCTAGGAATTTGTAAAGACATTTTCCTGGATGAAGAGTCCTTTTCTTCCTTTCTGGGTTTAACGAGGATGCTCATGTATGAACGTAAGTGGGGAGGAGGACACAAAGTACACTCAAGAGACAGAGAAGGATTTCATTTAATCCAGAAGGATTGCTCTCTGGACTGGGCAATTCTAAGACTTCGCTCTAGAGAGATTTTTCAGCTTTTCAACTTTCCTGGTCCCCCTCCCTGCCTCATAGTGGAAAGAATGTTCTTAAGAATTTCATTTTTAAAACATGGTTGTGAAAAAACAAAATAAGGTGCCATTTCTCTGTTATTGTAAAATGTCTTCCTCAACTTCTCCTGTGCCCTGTCTTTCATCTTTCTTTGTTTTGTCTTGTGGACCTATTGCTCCTGCAGGATGAGTCAGAGGAAACAGAAACACTCTGGAATAAGGATGGCAGTACCTTGTATGTGCATGAAAGCACTGGGGGTGGGTAGCTCCTTATGTTATGCAGGCAGCTTCTTGAAGACTGTGGTGGTCTTGGTGGTGGTGATGATGACCCAAGCTCATAGTGACTCAGTATTTCCTCTATCCTCAGCCCTGTTTGAAGCACTCGTACACTTATTCCATGAAGTCCTATTACTACCCTCAATTTACAGGTGACAGGCACAATGGTAACTCACTTGCCCAAGGTCATTACCATAAGAGAGAAATGGTCTCCTCTTTCTTGTGGCTCAGAAATGACCTGGGTTGTGGATAATGGTCCCCCTGCTTCTTTTAAGATAACACACAGTTGTCATTCTTTCTGTTTCTAAGCTTCTGTGTCAGAAATGTTATCACTCAGTTATTAGCTCTTCAGGAAGAGAGAAACCACAATAAACCATGATCACAGTGAAGTGTAGAAAAACTAATATAGAGCAGAATTTATCTTCGAGCTTTCTTCTGGTCAGGAAAGTTAATTTCCGGAACTGTTTGTTTATGTGCCTCAACCACTCTTCTTTTTGGGGGTGGGGGGGTGGGTAGGAATAGGAGAGGTGAGGTGTGCAGAAGGAAAAGCAAACTGATTTTAATCTTGTGAAAGTGTGCAGAGTTGGCTCATTTCAAAGACAAATCATCTAACCTTTCCAGCTACATTGGAAATTATCATTAATACTCTTGGTTGCTTGCCATTGTTGCTGCAACACATATTTCAGGTTGGATTTCTTTATCCCAGTAATGCGTCTTTAATTCTTAACTTATGGGGGAGAATTTGGGTGGGAGGGAAAGGAAGGGAGGAGGAAGTGCAGTTCCTATGAAGCCTTGCTGACTCCAGCAATTCTTTAGCGGCAATAATTACTCATATTATATATGCTCTCTCAGAAGAACCAAGAAAGAAAAGCAAGTCCGAGCGATTACAGAAGCGGCAGAAATTCTGCGTGCTAAATTGTGCGGTACTGTTGTTGATTCTGAAAATAGATTCACATAAGACGACTGAAGCAAAAGAAGAATACCTCAAGGAATGACAGCAGAGCTCTCCCACACTTATATTGACTATGTTAGATCAAAATAGACATGGCTCTACTGAAGATACGGAAAATTAGTTGGCGTCAAGGGACGTCGTACGTTCAGTGAAGAGGTAAAGAAAGTGGGCCTACGGGGGATAGTCTCTAAATCTTGTTTAAAAACCTGAACAATTAAGTATCTCTCATGTTCTTCACATGTGACTCTGGAGATACAGGACTGCAGCCATGCCAACAGCTTTTTAAAATCATTCGAACTGTATGACCCAGCAGTTCCACACCTACGTGTATACGCAAGAGAAAGGAAAACATACGTCCACATAAAAACTTGTCCACGATTGTTCACAGCAGCATTATTCATAATAGCTAAAAAGTGGGAACAACCTGAATGCCCATCAGCTGATGAATGGATAAATGAAATGTGGTACATATATCCATACAATGGAATGTTATTCAGCAATAAAAAGGAATGAAATACTGATACGTGCTGCAACATGGATGAACCTTGAAGACGTTACGCTGAGTGAAAGAAGTCAGGCACAGAATCCACGTGCTGTCCGGAGTAGACAAATTTATAGAGATAGAAAGTAAACTGGTGGTTGTTTAGGGCTGAAGAGCAAAAGAGAGACGTGGGGGCTGACTTTATGAGTACAGTGTTTCTTTTGGGGGGACAGAAATGTTCTAAAATTAAATTGTAATGATGGTTCCACAATTGAATATGAATCTAGTAAATACCATTGGTAAATGTCAATACATGTGACTAACCAAAACCCATTGAGTTGTACTTTTAATGGGTGAATTTTATGGCATGTGGATTTTATCTCAGTAAAGCTGTTAAAAAATGAATGCAACCTGTCGGTATATTAATTACCCATAAAATTTACCTTAACTATATCCACTTTTTTTTTTTAAAACTAGGATTGCTTCCTCTTCCAACCTAAACCCATTCAACTCTTTCTGATATTCTCAATGGATAACTTGATTTTTATAGATATGCTATTAGATATGGTCTGTGCTAAAAATCACAGCCAGTCCGTTCTGGAGGTAATAGTGGGAGGACCAGAGGCAGCCTTTGTGCATGTCTCTACGAAATATTAAGGGCAAATATTTTTCAAGATGAAATGATAAATGTTGTTGCTTATACATTAGAAAAGAATGCCCTACTGGCTCCAAGCCATAATTACTTTGACTCTTATGACCGAAGTCGTTGTTTTTCATGATGTCCTCCTTAAATGTGAGGGAATTACTAAATCAACCCTATCCCCACTCCCCGCCCCGACCGGCTTGTTTTGGTACAGGATTAGCATTAAGATCTGTTATAAATCATCCCTTCTCTAACATTTTACTAAATTCCTACCTCCCGGGCGCCTGAAGCTTCCTCAGCTGAGGAGAGGCTGCTGCCTTTCCTGTGTGGCGGAGGTGACAGAGCCTACACCTGGAAGTCATAACCTCAGCAGGTTGACAAGATTTGGGGAAACAGTTATACTTAATTAGACAAACAATTTTATAGGCCAGCAGAGAATTTGTATCAGAAACATACTTGATACAATCATGTATACAAAGCCCCCTGTGGCAAAGCATGGTTTTGCCATTGGCTTCCCTGCTGGGTTCTCATCAGGACAGCACAGACCTGTAGTTGTATTTTTCATCTGAGACCACACCTCTCATGTGTAATCATTGGTTTTGGAAACAACAGTCCTGGAAGTGAACCGGAAACTGGAAAAAGACTCTTTGGCGACAGAGGAGGGCAGAAGAGGGTAAACAGCCCTGAGAGACCAACTTTGTCTTTTAGAGTAAGTGGGGAGATGTCATCGGCTTCACCCTGTGAAAACCAGCTGCCTGTGCCCTTTAACTTCAAGGTAAAATGTCCCGCCCCTCCCTCACTTCCTGCCCCTACTCTGTTCTGACTACCGCTCCATCCCCTGCCCATACCCCTGAGTTCAGTCCCTCTGGGTGTTTCCTGATTCCTGAGAAGGGCTGTAGCACCACCAGAGGCTTGTTTACAGTAACATACGTTCATTAGTTGCTGGAATGGCAACAATTTTGTTTCCGATCCTCTAATTTTTATTGTGACCTGCTTTTTCCGGGCGATGCTTCTTTTCTATTTCCCGTCTATCTAACTGCTCGCTTATTATGAAAAGCCCTTAGTTAGCAGTACGTATGTGTATAACAGCTATGGACGTTTAAATTTATGTATTTGTTTTGACATTGAAGAAGCGACTGTTAATGGGCGTGCCAAGCCAGCGACTGGCTGTAGGGGTGGAGTGAGGATCTGGGAGGATCCATGGTCATGGGAAAGGGGCCAGGTTTAATAACTTTATCCTCACCCTTCAGAAAGCTCAGAACCATCCATTCTTGTATGTATTTACTTATTCTCTGCTTCATTCCAAAAAGGGATTTGGGATGGGCTTACAACAATAGACATACCAAGAATGTAAGCAGAAAAGCAAAATGAGGACAAAAGGGAAGTGCAGTTTGCTAGCCATATGCGTTCTGTGGTGGGTACGACTGGGTTTGAAATTTGGCAGGCTTCTTGGCAGGCAGGGCCGCGTGGGATATGCGGTTAATCACACATGTGAGTCCAAGTTACTTTCCCTTGGTGCCTTCCCTGAGGACTGTGGCGTACAATTGTTCCTTCCCTGGTTCTGTTTGAGGGCGGGACAGACCACAGTTGGGAGAAAGAGAAGGAAGAAAACACAGCCTAATGCTAACGGTTCTGCTTGCCTCTTAACAGCTCCCGTAGGCCCCAAATAACAGTAACAGTGACCACAGTGGTGGTGAAGTACCAGCTGTGGGCTAGCCGCCTGCCCGGCACCTGTGCCGTCGCCACCCATCCTCACTGTCGGCTGGAAAGGGAGGGAGGCCTAGGGAGGTTTCACGGCAGACCCTGGGGCACGCAGCCCACCTCTGAGCCCGTGTGTGACTCTACAGTCCAAGGTTTTCCCACACGTCAGTCCACTTCCCTTTCACCTTTAGCTCTGACCTTGCTCTCAGCTATGAAACCTGCCACCCTGTCTCACTTGGCTCAACCTGTTCCACGAGGCAGCAGATCTCTCACCGAAGGTTTGGGTTTCCTGCATAGGCTCGTGATAGCTCTTTCTGATGCTCAGAGTTCCTTTTCGTTCCCTTCCTTGTGGCTTTGGGGCAGTAATGAGGGTGATTTTTTGTGTGGCATTGTCTCTTTGTTCCTTTCTGACTTAGAAGATTATCACGTCAAGTGTCAGTAATTATAAAATGCAGGACTCAGCTCAGGAGCCCTTGCACTCTATGTGGTTGTTAATCCTACACTAAATGTCACCTCCCATCTGTTTTTCACAGTTGATCATTTTCCTCCCCCCACCGCCACCCCAAATAAAGCTTTCAGCTGCCTCCACAAAAAGTAACTCACCTGTCTTCTGCTAGTAATCCATGACTTGTAACCAAACTTGCTTGAATTGTGTGACAAGGGAGAACAAACACATTAAGGGACTCTTCCTGCTATGCGTGAAACGCAGGACCTTCAGTGTGTGGACTTTGCCAATCTGATTTGACATCTTTTTTTTTTTGCGGTACGTGGGCCTCTCACTGTTGCGGCCCCTCCCGTTGCGGAGCACAGGCTCCAGACGCGCAGGCTTAGTGGCCATGGCCCACGGGCCCAGCCACTCTGCGGCATGTGGGTTCTTCCTGGACTGGGGCACGAACCCATGTCCCCTGCATCGGCAGGCGGACTCTCAACCACTGCGCCACCAGGGAAGCCCCTGACATCTTTTTTGCTTACTTTGAGGAATCTTGCAGTTCAGGGATTAAACATTTTGGAGAGCCCTACTACCTACCTACTTACCTATCTATCTATCTGTCGTCTTTCCCATTTCCACAATATTAGTAAGTTGACAACTTCTCTCTTTTTGTTCCCCTTCCCCTCAGTTATTAAAAATATAATGGAACAGTGCAGGGGTAGGGGGAATGGGTGTGTGTCTTATCTTTACCCATCACAACTAAAAGGACTGATAAAAAATTTCAAGACTTGTTTTTTGGAGAGCATACACATGAGAGCAGGAATACCAAATGAACACTAGCACACTAGTTACCTTCCTTCTCTTATCCGGGACATTTTCCCCTCTGCTGTTATTCATGAATGACTTTCCAGTGCTAGTCCTGTGTATATGCTGGGGAAAAAACCTCAAACAAACTCAAGGCTATTTATATTTCAGAGATCTTGTGTGCAGTGTGTGCTAGTAAGCAAGCGTCACAGTAAACTCCTCACACACAGACACTATATACTGATGAAATTCAGTTACTAAACAAACACCTTCCATGTGTAAACACTGTCTGGTGTTTGTTTAAATGGAAGTTGTTTTGGAAATCACCCCAGGCTGACAGGTAAGGTTATCTTTGAACTGGCCGTTTTGTCACAGACCTACAGCAGATTTATGAGAAAGTTACACCGACAACGAGGGTCACGTTTCTCTAAAGGCATTCATCTCTCTTTCTCTCTCTTTCCCTTTTTCTTTCTCTCTCTCCTCTTCCCTCTCCCTCTCCCTTTCTTCTCTCCTCTCTCCCTTCCTCTTTCCCTCTCTCCCCTCCTCCTCCCTTCCCCCACTCGTTTGACTGTTGTTCTGGAAATTATTTCATTAACTTGAAAGGCCGCTGAACCTGGCTCTTACATAGGATTGGAGGCCCTAAATGAATAGGACAGTCACATGATTTAAAACGAGTTGCCACTTCACTTGAAGATACTCCGTGCAGGTTAAATGATGGCAACCTGCTGCGCAGTATGAAGGTGCCAGGCTCGGACTGGACAGAGGAGCAGTCAGGCCGTGGGGTGGGGCTAGCCAGGCCGCTAGACCTCCGGCTGCTGTTTCCACGGAAGGCAATGCAGGCCGGGTAGAACTGGCTACGCCAGTCATTGATGGTTTCTAACACGTTGGGGCAAGATGTTCAATCTGAAGCTACAGCTAACTTTCAAATGAGAACTCTCCAAAAACCCAGTCTTGGAATCTTAGAAAAAAGTGAAAGCAGAAATCAGAGCGATAATAGTAAACATCGAGATATAGCAAACAAATTAGGACACAAGAGGAAGCGAAGAAGTTATAACGTTCCTACCAATACGCTGGTTAGCCATGTGGCTTCAACTTTGCCATGTATCACAGTAACGTTGCCCTGGGAAAGCATGCCCCCTGTCCCACAGGAGGACTGAGCCTGGCTGGACTCTGCCATTTTAGCATGAGGTAATGCCAGTTATGTTCTTTGCTGGCTGGGAGCTGACACACTGAAAGAGCCTCTCTCGTTATTGCCTCTTCCCCAGTCTGGAGGAGAGGCTGCCTTGACTCCTTCTAAAATTTGTCCAGCAGTAGCATTTTCCAACCAGTGTGGTGTTTGTCTTTATGGAGGTTAGGGTTACAACCCTGACCCATACTGTTGTTGCCATGGTAACTTCTCTTGACTTTTAAAAGACTGTATAATTTCCCAAAACTGTCATTAGAAAATGTTTCTAACATTTTCTAGGAGCACCCTCCACATTTGAAAATGTGACTTTTCGGAGAGTATTTTAAGAAAGCAACAGACCAAAGTAAGGAGCGGGTGTGCAAATCTGAGACCCTGATGTGCCGATTGGGCAAAGGCCCAGTTTGTGTTGCAGAGTACCCAGATATCCAGCTTGTATTTTCTTGTTTCCATTGCTGATTTGCTACCTTGACATTTTATTTGAGAATGTCAATTTACTTGCTAATACCTCTGATTTAAATGCCCAAATTCTGCAGAAGAATTTATTACTTTCAAGAGTCCCACTCCTCACTGTGTTTTCTAAATATTCTGTGAAAATTAGACACATGTTTAATTATTTTACTTTTCCTTTCTCCCACAGTGAAGAGGCCATGCGTGAACTTGGCCCTGCTGATCGCCTCTCTGTACTATCTTGTTTCTCTTTTCCTCGCCTATCCCACACCTTGAAGGAGTGAATCTGTGTGTCCTGCCTTTCCCTTCTTTCCTCTCTGCAACCTGACTTCTGCTCTCCTGAACTAGTCTCTGGAGATGCCCTTTTGACCCAACTCATAGGATGCTGGGACTGGAGAGGTGCCCTCGAGACAACCTAGTCCTAACCACCTTGTAGAGCCAGGGGGTGAAGCGATGACTTATTCACCGTCAAACAAGAATCGGTGCCAGTGCTGGACTGGACCCCGGGGACCCTGACTCCTATCTCAGAGTTCTTTCTACCGCCTAGTTTTTCTGTTTCTTTCCCAACTGGTCTTTCTTCCTTCTCAGGGGTCTTGACTGAAGTGCAGTCCTTGGCCCTTGTTTTCCCCTGTCTACTCTCCCTGAGGTGGCTTGTTTGTTCTCTGGATCTGGATTGTCACCTCCATGCCAGCAACTCCCAAAACTCTCTCCAGGGTCTCCAAAGCTCCCTGCCTCTCATGTCTTACCTCAAGCTCCCAGGTGCCTGAGCTGTGCTGTGGAGGAGTGGCTATCAGTGTGCTTCTACCTGGTGTCAGATAGAGGGCTGACTTCAGCCCTGTCACTTCCCAAGCGTGTGACTCTGGGGGAGTTACTTAATTGTCTGAGCCCCAGTTGCCTCATCTGTAAAATGGAGATGATAGTAGTTTTTTAGGGGGTTCACTGAGGATTGAGAGATGTCTCTGTGGCCCCCTTAGGGCTGGCATGTGTGCCTGGCATACAATAAACAATCAAACACTAGCTCTTTTCTTATGTCTAAAATTGACTCTAAGGACCTTTCTAAGCCGGTCTTCTCCTTACCCCCATGCTGGTTTACCAGTACAACTTCCCCGTCCCATCAATGGCACTGCTACCATCTGTCTGGGCACTTTTGAACCATTCACTCAAACCTTATATTTGGTCAGTCACCAAGTTTTATTGACAGTCCTCTGGAATTTCCCGAATTTCTACGCTCCTCTCCACTTACCTGCAGCTCCTTAACCAGTATCCTGGGACTGGTGCCTCCAGCGTTAGGCACTGGCTCTTTTGGTTCAGCTTGTGGACCACTTCATAAAACTGATTTTCTCTAAATAATACTCCTATAATTGATTCATTTGTCCATTCCTTTACAGACTTATTCAATGAATTATTCATTGAGAACCTACTGTATGCTAGGTAGACACTCTGCTGGACTCCTACTCATCTTTATATCTTCAGCACTTATTGGGGGTGGAGGGAGAATAAGTTTAATACAGTGTGACAAATAATATGACCATTATTTGTTATAAAATTAACAGAAGTTTGCAGGAGCCCAACAGAGGGAGTGGTAACTCTATCTGCAGGGGAGGGAAGGATCCAGAAGAGAGCATTTGATGAGGGGCTTGACAGTCAAGTAGAAGTTACTGGGCAGAAGGGAAGGGAGGCTTCAACATGCACAGAGGGAAGAGCAAAACCATGTGTGGAGGAAAGTTCTTCCTTGTACATGGTGTGGCTGATGTACAGATCAGGGAGTGGCAAACTATGGCCTTTGGGCCAAATCCTGCCTGTTGCCCGTTTTTGTATGTATGTAATTTACATACCATAAAGTTCACCTGTTTAAAGCATACAAGTCAACGGTTTTCAGTGTATTTTATAGACTTGTGCAACTACCACCACAATCTAACTTTAGAACATTTTCAGCACTCCCAAACTTGGTACCCATTAGCAGTCATTCCCCAGTCCCGTTGCTCCCACCCCTGCCCTAGGCAACCATTAATCTACTTTCTTTATAGATCTGAAATTCTGGAGATTTTTTATAAATGGAACCACACAATATGGGTGACTTTTATGACTGGGTATCTCACTTAACGTAATGCATTTGAGATTCATCCATGCTGTAGCGTGTATTAGTTATGTCATTCCTTTTTATTCCTGAACAGTATTCTGTTGTATGGCTGTACCACATCTTGCTTATCCATTCATCAGTCTGATGCTTGTTTTTGTAAATAAAGGGTTTTTTTGGGGGGGTGTAAATAAAGTTTTATTGGCACATAGCCATGCCCATTTGTTTATGTATTGTCTGTGGCCCCTTCCTCATGACAGTAGAAGACTTGAGTAGGGTAACAAGACTAACAAAGCCCAAAATATTTAGTCTGGCTACTTGCAGATAAAGCTTGCCAACCCCTGGAATAGAGGATGGGGCAGTGATGGGAACAGTGATGGGGGCGAGCTGGGGCCTGGGAGTGGAAGATGAGGCTGGAAAGGCTGAACAGGTAAGGATTTGGACTTAATCCTGTGGATCAGTGTTTCCCCAAGTGTGTGTGGGACGTGAACCCCCTGCATCTGAATCCCTTGGAAATGCTTAAGTGCAGATTCCTGAGCCTCACCCCTGACCTTTCAGCTGAATCTACTGCCCCACAGCTTTTTCTTAATTCCACCTGAACTTCTTTCTTAATTCTCTCAATCCTGGCCATGTTTGAAGCCCACGCGTTAAGTCTTAACTCTTCAGCACACCCTTTCCTGATTCCTTTTTCTGCCTCCATTTCCCTCTTTTCTAAATGTTGCTCTGAATTCCTCCCCTCTCCCCTTCCAGTCTGAGCTTCTGCAGAGTATGGGATTATATGTTTTCTTGTATTATTCGCTGCTGAATCACCTGTGTTAATCTTGCGCAGTCAGCTGGTGAGTGGACTTCTTAAGGCCAGGAGCCAAGTTGGACTCTTTTGCATTGTAATATTGGGCTTTTGCATAGTGCCGAGGACGTTAAAGTATCACTGTAAGTCTTCTTAAGCTCTTCCCCTTTTCCACAGTGTACTTTTATTTGATTTCATTATATCAGTGGACTTGGTGTTTTGTCCCCAGTCCCCCTTGACTGCTATAGCTGAGCAGGTGTCCTCCACTTTGTATTATGGCTTTGATTTATTTTTTCTAATTAAATCTCATGCTACTGCAATTTACTGTATATTCTCCAGATCTCTGTGTCAGCCCGTTTCTGAGTTTTTGTTACAGTTTTCTTTATTTTAAATATTTATTTATTTATTTGGCTGTGTTGGGTCTTAGTTGCCACACACGGGATCTTTAGTTGCACCATGTGAACTCTTAGTTGCAGCATGTGGAAACTAGTTCCCTGCCCAGGGATTGAACCCGTGCCCCCTGCATTGGGAACGTGGAGTCTTAGCCACTGGCCCACCAGGGAAGTCCCACATTTTTCTTTACTCTTATGGATTTTAGTCCTCTGCTAGTACACTAGTTAGTCCTTTCCCTCAGATGGGTAAAAGCTATAAATGGCTTTTGACTCCATGCTACTCCCTTGGGTAGCTCATTTGAGTTGAGCCTGGTTTGAAGTTGGGCCATTGAGAACAATCTGTCCTCATGATGTAGGCGGTGATTCCTGGCCAATTCTTAATGTTGCTGGAATTAATTAAACTGATTCCTCCAATTGAAAGAGGACATTTTACTCTACGCTGTATCATTAAATTCTTAATAACTTGATTTTTTTATTTTGTTTTTTTGCTCAAAAAAAGCACTTAAAATATCCCTGCCTGTATAGTAATTTGTTCCCTGTTTAATGTGGCTTTTTCCTTTGTTTACTCTGGACTCAAGTCTTTGTAGCTTGTTTTCTAAGTCAGCTCTGAAGTTGCTGGTCATTGGATTTGGCAGCCTTTTCAAGCTTTACCCACCAGAACCCTACAGGAAGTTGTGTGTCGGCCAGAAGAGTCTGTTTATTTAAAGCATGGTGTCCAGCAGAAGCAATCCATTTATGAGGGTCTGGTCTTAAAGATACAGGAATCTGAATTTGTTTGGAAGACCTGCTGCTTTGGCTTCCATTGCAGTTGTGTGCTCTGTGCTTTCCTTTCCAGGCTGCCCAGGCACCTCAGCTAGACGGGTGGTTAATTGAAATAGCCCTTTCCCTGAAGCTCCTTGGCCTTGTCTGAAATACTAAAACATCAACACCCAGGTACTAGATAGCCCTTTTAAACTCATAAGAATGAGGTTAATTTTAAAGAAATCAATTGTCTTTCGTTAGTTTAGTGCCATTTGCTAGTATTCTGATGGGATTTTGCTCTGCGTGCACTCCTGAGTTAGAATGCTAAAACTCAGGTGAAATGGCTGTACTTTTGACTTCTGGGGACTGTTCTTTGCCCCCAATCGTCAGGCATTATCTGGGTTCTAGTCCAGGACACCCTACAATAGTGCTTTATTTATTTATTTTTTTTAAGATTTATTTTATTGAAGTATAGTTGACTTACAATGTTGTGATAATTTCTACTGTACAGTAAAGTGATTCAGTTTATACATATACATACATTTTTAAAAAATTAATTAATTAATTAATTTACTTTTGGCTGCGCTGGGTCTTTGTTGCTGTGTGAGGGCTTTCTCTAGTTGCGGCGAGCGGGGGCTACTCTTCGTTGCAGTGCGCGGGCTTCTCATTGCGGTGGCTTCTCTTGTTGAGGAACACAGGCGCTAGGCGTGCAGGCTTCAGTAGCTGTGGCACGTGGGCTCAGTAGTTGTGGCTTGTGGGCTCTAGAGCTCAGGCTTTGTAGTTGTGGAGCGCGAGCTTAGTTGCTCCGTGGCATGTGGGATCTTCCCCGGCCAGGGCTCGAACCTGTGTCCCTTGCACTGGCAGGCAGATTCTTAACCACTGCGCCACCAGGGAAGCCCTATACATACATTCTTTTTCATATTCTTTTCCATTATGGTTTATCACTGGATATACAATAGTACTTTATATTTACGGCATTTTCCACCTGAACTACAGAGTCCTTTGACTAGATCTAGAATTTTTACATCCCTTGGTGGAAGAGGCAAATTGCAGGTAAGATTTGGCTTCTTTTGAAGTTAGAGAGACTAGATTAGGTGTTACTGGGTCTAACGATAAGCAAGGAGAGCAAGCTATAGGATTCAGGATCACTGTAATAGCCTAATACTTGCCTAGAGCCCAAATACCACACTGTGCACATTAAAGTTTAATCTTTATTTGTTGATACAGGTGTACACGCATCTGATTCTTTTTGAATTTGCACAGCGAGTTGGTGATGTGGCTGTAGGTTTCGTGTGCCTAGCACCTATGCACTGATTTAAAGGGAAGCTGCGTTCATATCTTAAGAGGTGAGCCCCCCACAAGGCCTCACTCCTAGGGATGTAAGTGCATATGCAGGTGCCTTGGGAGAAAGGAATAAAGAGATATGGCAGCTGCTGAGAGGACTGAGAAGTGAGAGGCAGAGGAAAATGAGGTGTCGCACTTCTCAGCTCTAGTCATGCTCCTGTTGTCTTTTCTGGTCTACGGTTGGATGTTTTGTGAGGTGGAAGTTTTATGAGATTCCTACCTCAGAATAGCTCCTAAAGAACCTTGACTTTTCTTGAAGTCTTTGGTAAATTTAAACCTTAATGAAGTTAAAAACAATACTTTACACATTTCTCTCTTACTCCTCCACATTTCTCTCTTACTCCTCTCAGCCTCAAGTAGATAGACATGTAGGCAAGGCTTTCCTTGGGAGAGAGTAGTTTCTGAAGATAAAGGAGAAAGCTGAAGTCTAAGGGAGCCCAGGGTCCATCTGGACACGGACATGCAGGCCTTGGTGTGAGACATATGTCTCCTTTGCTTGCCATGCTGAGTCTCAGATTTGGGGGTCTTCCAAAATCCAAGGCGACTGAAGAGCTTAATTTCCAGTGGAGTCATGCGTGGGCATTTTGCCTCCGTCATCTGCCCCAGAGGACTTTTGGGGGCCAATTACCCTGCCTTCTACTCTGAACACCCCCCAGCTTGTCATCTGGTGCAGCTGACCAGAGGGCGCGTGTTCCCCAGTGTGAACTCTTTCTGCTGAGCCGAGAGGCCTTTAGAGGCTTTGCTGCTGGCCCTTTATTGCTCTTTGTATGTTGTTAGTGCATGTGTTGCTGTTTCTTTTGTTTCCTACCTTCATATGGGTTGAAGATTCCACCCTTTTTTCCCTTATCACCCCTGGTTGTTAAGATAGTGAGAATCTCAGTGAAATGGTAATCTTACCATTGTGCACAAGTATTTCTCTGAAAAGATCTTTTTTGTTCAGTTTTAATGCCGATAATATCTAATTCCCAGTGTTTTAGTTGGAAGCTGTTCAAATTTCCCAATTCATAAAATCTTTCAAAGCCTACTCCAAGTTACTTTTTCTTGATTCAGTTCTCCTCCTTTTTGCATTTAAAAATAAGCCTATTTCCAAGTAGGGAAATGACCTATGTTTATTAGAGACCGGAATGATATGGACCTCTGATTTGCTGTGAGGTTTTTTTTTTGATGTTTTTGGAGCAGTGTACAAGGGTAATTTTTAGTCCTCTTTTTGCCATGTGTTCTTATACGCATTTCCTAAACACTTTCCCTGGCTTGGTACTATTACTGTGTATATGTCCTACATGTGTTTCCTATTTTTGATGACTCACACTTACGGTACTCATAAAGATTTATCCTTTATCTTGGCTCTGAGTAATGAGCACACTTGCACATTTCCAGCAGAGATGTGAGTTGGGACTTTTGCATTTAATCCTGTAGGATAGGCCTCTTGAAGGCATAGTGAAGGAAGCATGACATATTCATCTAAGGTTCTACTCACTTCTCCTGCCTGAGGAAACAGTCAACTCAGTTTTTGTGAATTTATTAATTTGTGTTTTCCACGTTTTCTTTTCCCTTTGCCCCTTTTAGCCATTTTACTGCTTATGAGCGAGGCCACCAGAGGGTGACTAGATGGAACAAATGTGCTACTCCTTTTCCCTGTTGGTAACTATGTTAAAGAGTTTGGTGGTGGAAGAAATGGAAATCATTAAACTGAAATGATATCTGTATTACATGTGGCAGCAAACATCCAGGGGGGGCCTTCTTGGGTTCAGATAAACACTTAGACCCAAGAGATTATCACAGGCCACAGGTGGCTTCAGACTACTAAAGGATATAGGGTAGGGGCTGCAGCTTGGAGCAGGGCATCATGGCCTTCCTCTTTTTTTTTGATGCTTGCGGCTACATACACATGAGTTTATACAGCCATCTGGAGTGCTCCAACTGATGGCTCAAATGCTAGATCTACATGGTGTGTGTGTGTGTGTGTGTGTGTGTGTGTGTGTGTGTGTGTGTGTG
>NW_020837957.1:27399706-27441524 GCF_003676395.1 Aethalodelphis obliquidens | reverse complement strand
TGTGTGTGTGTGTGTGTGTGTGTGTGTGTGTGTGTGTGTGTGTGTGTTCTGATTTAGAGGACTCATACTTCCCAGGAGCTAATAGGCAACTATGCTTATAGGAATACTTTCCATGATGTCCATGAAAAACATGCTGGTTTACAAGAGTCTCTGCTCTCAGGGAAGCCTCCAAATATCTCTTCTTATCAGATATTTAAAAATTTTCCAATCCCCATACAATTTACCAATCCCAGGGTTAGTTTTTATTATAAGCAAGTGGCCTTTTATTATAGTTGACATATTGTTCTAGATTACCAGGGTTATAGAGATAAGAGAGTTAACAGAAGATCAAATTCTCACATGAAAAAGGGATAAACTTTGCCAACTCTTTGTCCATTGTGGATTTTATTAGTTTTCTTATTATATGTATTCCTGACTCTGGTAGGCTAAATAATGGCTCCCAAAGATATGCTCACATCCTAATCCCCAAAACCTGTGAATGTTACTATATGAATATTCAGTGGAAAAAGTCTTTATAGATGTGATTAATTGAAGGATTTTGAGGTGAGAAGATTCTCCTGGATTATCTAGGTGGCCTCTGAATGCAATCATGTGTCCTTATAAGACAGAGATTTGATGTAGACAGAAGAGGAGAAGGCCACGTGACCATGGAGGTGGAGACTGGAGTGACGGGGCCACAAGCCAAGGAATGCCAACAGCCATGAGAAGCTGGAAGAAGCAAGGAACGGATTCTCTCTTAGAGCCTCTGGAGACTCTGACGTCTCTGCTGACACCTTGATTTTGGCTCAGTAACACTGATTTTGGATGTCTGGCCTTCAAAACTATAGGAGGATAATTTCCTGTTGTTTTAAGCTACCAGGCTTTTAGTAATGTGTTACAGCAGCCACAGGAAACGAATACGCTCACTCCCCATATCACCTTAGTTTGGGGGATTATCTTGAGTTCCATGCAGCCCTCCTGTCCCCATTTTGTTCACAACTTGTGTTCTCCATCTCTGTAAAGGACTCTACTACCCCGTTGCCAAGGCCAGAATCCTTGGCATCATCCATGACTTCCTGTGTTTTCTCAGATGTCACGCCCAATCCTATCTATTCTACCATAGAAATATATTCTGAATCGCCCACCTTTGGCCCCCCACTCTCCCACCCTTGCTACACCCCCCCTCACCATCTTTGGTCTGAGCCACCATCACATCTTTACTTGAGGCGCAGTGGACCCCTAACCCAGGTCCCTGAAGAGGGCAGGGTCTGGAGGTAGACTGCCTGTGTTGGAAGCATGGTTCCACTGTTTATGAGCTGAATTTGGGCAAGTTATTTAACTTCTCTATGCCTCATTTTCCCTCTATGGGGATAAGAATAGTATCTACTTCAGAAGTTGCTCTGACAATTAAATAGTTAAAATGGGACAAGTGCTTAGAACAGTGCTTGGAATAAATGTCAGCTACTATCCTTATTAGCTAGTAAAAATCTATTCTCCACATAGCAGGTTGAATAATCCTTTAAAAACTTAAGTCTAATCACAAAATTCACCAGCTCAAATGTCCTGTGGTGGCTTCCCACTACATTTAGAGTAAAATCCCCAATCCCCAGTGTAACTCTCACCCCCTTCTCCCATCACTCACCGTTTTCACAATACTGCAGTTGTTGGCCCAGATGTCTTTCAAAGGTGCAGAGCATGTTCCTGCCTCTCATCCTTTGCCTGGAGCACTTCCCCCATTTATTCACAGGCCTTGTTCCTTCCCTTCCTCCGGTCCCTGCCCAGCCATTACCTCTACAGAGAGGCCTTCACAGACCACTCCATTTAAAATAACCATATCCCCTTGCTCCCACTGTCTCCAAACCCTGTTTTACTTTTTAAAAATAACTCATATCACCGCCTGCTATTTATATTTAGATGTGTTTATTGTCTGTCCCTTGCATTAGAATATCCATGAGATGTTTTACTTTGTGCACTATCTCCAGTAATTAGAACATACCCAGCACATAGTAAGCATTCAATAAATATATGTGAAATAAATACTTGAATGAACAGTGAATATGTTGATTGTAGCGGTTTAGCTTTATTCAATGGACTGAGTTAGAAATTTTTTATTTGGAAATTCCTTATATTAATTATATTTTCTGGAATGTTTGGTTATTGATATTGGTATGTATGGTTCAGTCGTAATGTTTTTTGTGTTTTGGGGGGGTCACTGCTCGGCTTGTGGGATCTTACTTCCCCAACCAGGGATTGAACCCGGGCCACTGCAGTGAAAGCACTGAGTCCTAACCACTGGACCACGAAGGAACTCCCTAAAGTAATGTTTCTTAATCCAGGTTTCAAGGAGTAGAAAATAGATCACTGGATTGTGCATCTTAATAAATGATTGGTTCTTCATTTATCAAGATTCTATTTAAACCTGAGCAAATCTGTAGACCCATGTGAGTCAGTTTCTTCATTTGTCGATATGAAGAGGTTGGGAAGATTGAGATCTAATATTTCTTTCAGTGTTATTGTTGTTTTGAGTCTACGTTGTGACTTTAAGGCATATTTTTTTTAATACATTAGTCCAGGCCTCCAAATAAAAAACAGCATAACTTGCATTTAGTGAAAAATACCCATTGAAAAGTAGAATTGAAAGTGTTTCTGGAATTGTTAAACTAGAAAATATCCTCAAAGAAACCCTCAGCATACAGTGGGTTAGGAACCACCTAAAAACGAATGATATGTTTTCTTATGTGTTTTTAAAAAAACCTGTATTAAGTAGGATTTCCAGATCCGGGGGCCAATCTGGCCTCCAAATACTTGGGAAAATGCTCTTCAGTTTCACTGCTTAGATATTACTGCCTTGCACAGTAGAAATTTCATGATTTCCCAAACAGCTCACTGTTTCATCAAGACAGAGTACACGCAAAGAATCTTTCTCCCTCTCTCTTTCATTTATTGAAATACAGAAGATTAGAGGAACGAATCATTTCAGTTTGCTCCAGCGAAGGCCCCTCCCCACGTAATTAGAACCAGGCAGCTGCACAGCCATGGGCCGCCGACTCCGAGCACTGTCCCCCAGTGCGAAGCATGGTGGGAGGGAGGAAGGCCGCAACCCGCAGAGCTCGGGCTCCGCAGTGCGGACCCCGGCAAAGAACACCACCTGTGAACAGAGAGGACAGAGACATAGAAACATATTATTGCCCTAAACATACATGACAGAAACGGAACCAAGTAGATTTAATCAACTGCAGCTGGGTGGAGATAAACACAAGTGCTAAGGAATCAGGCGTGTTGGAAGGGACTGGGACTGGGGAGGCCCATTGGAGTAATTGGAGCCGGGTGTGCTACTTGGAGGTGAGAATTTGGAGAGGTTTGAAATAGGGATGTGGTTTGGCTGAGGGCTAGAGGCAACGTTTTCCAAGACTAGGGGAGGAGGCTGGTAAATAAAACAGACGAATTGAGGAGTAGGAACCAAGTTAGGACAGCAAGTACCTTGGCAGCTGTGAAAGCTTGTGTCTGATGGCCTTGCCCGTTGGTGTTTTCGGTGGGAGAATGGGTGCCCAGCTGTACTGATGCAGGTCTTCAAAGCCAGATGAATTGGTTCAATCTTTAACGCTGGAAGGGGCAATTTAGATAGACCTCTAAAGATAAAACTTCCCAGCCACAGACTGAGAGAAACCTCTAGCTTTACCTCATCCAGTGACTTCAGCTGCCTTGGAAGGAGTTCATGGCTTTAGCACTTCCTGTGTTCCTGTTTCTCTGGAAGGCATACTCCAGGATGGAAAGGCAGGCGATTGAATTTCTGTTCAGAAATTTGGGGTCTCCTTAGAGCAGATGTGGTGTTGGGGTCAAGCGTGGAATGAATGTGGTATTCTCAGGACTGCTTCTTGTTAGATTCTGAACACAATTCCCCCAAATTGCAATGAAATTTGGAGAGCAAGACTTGAGCAAGACTTAGCCTTACCTGAACAGGAATCACTGGTGAAGATGATCGATCACATTTGTGCTGCTTGTGAGCTGTCATTCGGACTGGGTCTTTGATGAGACCCAAATCCCAAAGGTTGAGGGGAAAGCTGGGGGATGGCAGAAGAGCCGCTAGTTATTTACTGGGAATCTAAGGGTCGTGTGTGCGGCTGTAATCAGTTTGTCATCCAGCTTCAAAATCCAGGGACCTGTAGGCAGGAGGTAATGGTACCACGTTGATCGGAGCCACAAACATTGGTAAACTGCTTCCTCAGAGGATTAAGAAAACTGGCATTCTGGTCAATCTCATCAACACCCTTGCAAGGGAGTCATTCGCACTAGTTTACAGAGATAGAAATTGAGGCTGAGAGAAGTTAAATATTCTCCCCAAGGTCATGAGCTAGGAAGGAATCGGTAGAGCCCAAGCTTGGATGTGCAGCATACATCTCCTATAGATGGGTCGATGTGCAGTGAGTGGCTGTGGGCAAGGTGGGCTCTCCCGAGGTTTAGACATTTGTTTGATCATTAAATCAGTGTTTATTAAGCACCTGTTACTAGGCAGTCCTGACACCCCTTGAGAATTTGCCAAAGGTAGCAAAGATAGAGTGGGTAGCAAGTTCTCCCCCGTCTCTGCTCCCGTTTAGATGATCTCAGCCTCCTTGCTCTTCTTAACTGTGGGCTTAAGTATTGCTGCCAGTGTTGTTTGTTAACTTTAATCATATTGGAGGTCTTTGAGCTGCAGTAAAATAGCCATCTGGTAAGAATTACATGTGACTAGCTGGGTTGTTATCTATAGGTTAAGCGCTTAGAAAGAGGGGCAGGTTGGGGTGTCCTGTTACTCCCGATAGCTCTGCTCTATACAAACAACTTTCTTTACCGGATTATCTGTGCCAGAATATTACCAAATAGCTTGGAAACAGGTTGGTGTTTTACCCTTTAGGGGAAAAAAAAAAAGACCATGGAGTTGAATTTGGAAAGGAATCTTGGAAAATATTTCAGTAAAACAATATATCATTCACATGCCCAAAAATTCAGCACTGCGGGGCTCCTGCTGGCAGAATAAGGTGAGCTTTGAGATATATTATGGCTTGATCTTGAATCCTCTCGTATCTGGAGTAGGCTGAAAGTTGGTTATTTTTGTTTTCTTGGCAATGACCTTTTGTAAGAAATGCCTGTGAGATATGGTTTAGGTAGATGCCAACAGGGTTTCTGGTAACTTTCTGTATCTACATCCACCTTCTTTTCCCTTCATTTTATAAAAACATAAATGGAAGGATTTCCCAGCACCATGTCGTGGAGTCACCCCATATGTTGGTTCATCTTTCCTTTGTCTTTCATACATTCATTCATTTATTCATTCTAAAAATGCGTGAGCGTTTACCATGTATGGGCATTGTTCTAGGACTGGAGATAACAGTGGGGAGGCAGGCAGAGTTTCAGCGTTTGTAATGCTTACTTTGATTTGAACGTGAGGTACCCAGGTATTTAAGTGACACGAAGGTGTGGTCGTTCAGGTGGTTAGGAAAGGCTTCCTTGAGGAGGTACACTTGAACAGAGACATTGATGAAGAGGAGTGAACCATGCACAGATCCAAGGGAAGTATAGGGCAAATAAAAGATCTGCTTATGTCAAGGCCCAAAGCTTGGAAGTGACTTGTTGGAGGTGAATGAGAAGGCCGGTGTGGCTGGAATCTAGTGAGCAAGGAGGAAAGCATGGGAGATTGGATTAGTTAGTCAAGGGTCAGATCATATGGTACTTTGCAGAGGGAGAAGTTGTTTCTTGGTGTTCCTTATGTTTCTGTGTTCTTATCCAGTGGTTAAAAAGGCTGGCCCTGAACTCTAAAGGTTCAGGGAGACCTTCTTCTCCAGTATCAGAGAATTAGTTCTGTAAGGAGAGACATGGAAAGTTCCACTAGCAGGATAAGTAGAAGCTGGAACACTGGATAGTTGGGTTCTAGTCCCAATGATGCCATAACCAGCTGTGGAATTTGGGCATGCCATTACGTCTTTGGGCTTCAATTTCCTTTACAATAAATATTTGGAGTAGACTATATCTAAAATCTCCTGTATCACTGAAAGTCAATGATTTTATTATACACAAATTTCATTTTGTGTTTTATCCTCTTCTTTCAGATTTTTTATCAGTGCTGCTTACAGTAACCAAGTCTTGTTGGTTCAAAAAGTGGCAGGAAGAAGTAAAGAGTGGGGGGAAAATGAGAGAACTTCATAACTTCACACCTTGGATTCAGAGCTGGCCACAGTCTTTGAATGAGTCAGTTATAGTGACTAAGGCTTGATCTCAGCCTAATGATTTATGGTTAACCAAGAGCAACCGTTGTCCTCATTAAGAGAGATTATCCCATCAAAATAGTGTTTTTAGAACCTGACAATGTAATAATGTTTGTGTTGACGCCTTTATTTTTAAATCATATTTTGTTTTATTGGAAAGAGAGAAAGTAGAAAAATCTGCCAGTCTTCCTGAAATTCAGAATAAATCATGCAGCTCTCTTATTCAAAAGTATATCTAAAAGAAATTAGCAAAACCAAATAAATTAACTTGTTTTATAATCTTGTCAACGCTACCTATTTTAAAAGACCCTGTAAATCTTGATCTACCTTTAGGATTAGCCTTGAGAATTTTATGATTTATTTTGCTTCTGCCAAGCATAAAAGACTATAGGGCATACATTGACCCAGAGTTAAAGTGAAAAAAAAAAAAGAAAAGAAAAGAACGAAATTCTCTAAAAATGCTCACATTGGTCTGAAAAGTTTGATAAATTCATTTTGGAATATTTTCAGTTCTTAAAAGAAGAAAAATCTTCTATTTTAATCTCTTGCGTTCACTTTGGCAGGTTCAACTAAACTTTTGTCAATCTTTCCTTTTAATTGAGTACACAAATCATTTAGTGTGACCTGGCATTTATGAGTTGATGACTCAGTCACATCAACCCATTCTTTTTCATCAGCTACGTCTATTCCTAGGGATCTGCCTTGAAGACTGTTACTGACTCCACCAGTTGCTCAAAGAACGGTAGGCTTTGGTATAGCCCCTTCATTTATGGGGAAACTGAATCCCAAAGTAGGATTCCAAAAGTTCTTAGGCAGAACTTTGTTTCTTTAAATGAGTGATATGTCCAGAATCTTACACTAGGAAGAAGACAAGTTTGGGAAGCACCAGTGTTTGTGGTTTATAATGAAAGTTCCTTTTCTCTGTTTCTCAGGCAAGGGTAATTAACTTCCCCCCAAGGGCAGACAGTAAATCGTTTTCTGTAAATCAGACAATCTCATCTTCATTCCAAAATTGCTTACCAACCGTTTACTTGCTTTCTCTTGTGAAAAGAATACTGTATGAGAGATTATGACCCAAATTTGTTTCAGGTGTGTACTGGAAATATTGGAAACTTATTGTTAGGTCTTGCCAGGATTTAGGAGGGCATCTCAGGAAGACATTCCTAGGGTGGAGAATGGAGACTTGTTTTCACTTTAGGGGTAGTGATGTAGAGGGAGCAAATGAGCTGGTTCATTTCTTAGACAGTAGAGAACTAAGGGTGGGATTTAAAGATTTTTCCATAGAATGTTATAATCAGGACTGAATTACCAGGCCCGTGAGTTATTCCTTGTAAAAATGCTCAAGGCTAGTAACTCATAGTAGTTGCCTGGTTTATTCATTTTCTGTGGTTAAAATATATCCCAAACTCAACAAGTGTTTATTGAGGGCCTATGAGCTGGGGACAAAGCCAGGGAACAAACTCCTCAGGTCTGGGAGACTTGGGGTTGAGGATTAAGATTTAATTTTCTCCCCTTGCAAGATACTCCTTGGTAATTCCTTAATAATGATACCGTATAAGACTTGGAATGGGATCCTATACAAAATGGGATTTAAAAAAATTTCTATTACTGACATATATTCTGTTGGGCAAAAAAGTGAAGTGATTGAAGGGGATTTAATAAATTAATGTACTAATGTGATTATCTAAGTCATACTTGATATGCCAGAAGTTGACGTACCCATTATTTATCAGGAGGCAAGCCATGGTCACATCTCAGTGAATTATATTACATGCTATTCTTTCAATTGCCTTCACTGATTAGTTAAGCTTGGGTTTCACGGCCCATTGAGATCTGGCCCCAGTCTACCTTTCCAACTTTATTTCTCTATATTCTTTTGTATATTTCCTCAGCTCTATCTGAATTAAATGTTCCCCAGACCTACCCAAGCTGCCTGCCTTCCCTGTCTTGACATTTCTCTCGAGGCTCTCCCTGCCCTCCTTCCTGCCCTCTCCCCTTAGTTCTGCCTGTTCTGCCCTGTTCACTCTCAGGGCCTAGCAACAGTGCCCCCTTTCTGCTCCCCTGGACACATTTACATCTGAGCATCTTGCTCAAACCCCAGAACTTGTGCAAGTGGACCTCCTCTTCACGATAGATTCAGGAAGCAGCACTATACGTGGGCTGCATCTAGAGAAGAGGAATGTGATGTGTGTGTACACATCACATTGTTCTAAACAAATTTCTAAATGTTCTATTCAGGGTAATTCGAGTTACAGATTTCTCCCTACCAATAATTTTTTTTTTTATTAATGGATTGTGTACTACCAATATAATTGAGGTTCTGAGAATTTCTTCCATAAATTATTGCTAATGGGAATAATGGTATATTTTCCTTACCTAACTTTCGAGGATGCTGTAAGGCTACACAGGTGTATCACTTTGAGTTCCTTAAAATAAAAATGTTCTGTATATTAAAGCTATCATAAACATAGTTAATAATTAACTTTAGTCATGTTAATAAAAATTGAAGGCTTTTATAAATCCATGAAGAAATACTCTGTAGTTGCTGCTTCTATGTGGTACAGATATAATATAGTATATTCTTATTCTTATATAGTTTCTTATTTGCTATTTAAATTATAGCATAGATTGATGGTAGTAGATCAGAGACCCTAGAACAGGTCATTTTCTCCCTTAGTGTTAAATAAGGTTTAGATAATTTTTCCTTAAATTTATAGGAATTAGTCCAGGTAAGGTCAGTATGGAATAAAGTCTGTTTAAGATTTTATCAGAAAAATCACCTTCTCTCTTTCTCTCTCTCTCTCTCTTTTTTTTTTTTAAATCCAGGGTTGGGATCAACAGCTGTTCTAGCATGGGCAGGGTAACTTGATATAATGGCATACATTTTTACCCTGGTCTGCTCTTAGAGCACATTTGAAATGGTTGTTTTGGAAAATGTGCTATGAATTTATCTCTAGACCTTCGCACCAGAGCAGTTAGTTCAGCCTAGCAAAACCTTGGCACTTGATGTACATCTTTCATAACAGAACTCTGATGCTGTGACTTGATGCCTTGAAATCAGCACAACAAAATGGTACTTGAAGAGCAGTGTTTACTTTGATCATTTTTCAACTTCTGTGCCCCAGCCTTTCACGGAGTACAAATTGCTTTACCAGAGTTACGGGGCTGAAGCCCACGGACTGTTTTTGTAGTCTGGTTGCTGTGGTGATTCTTAGTCTTCCATGAAACTCCGTCTCCAGGGAAACAGAAACCTTTGCAGCTGTCTCAACCTTTTTGGTATTGTATCCGGTGGAGGTCTTCACCAAGCTCCGTAGCAAGCCTGAGAGTGGTTGATTTGTGTCAGCGTAAACAAATATGTGGAAACAGGACATCTCATTCAGTACATGCTGTATTTCAAAACAAATAGCTCCCCTATCCTTCTCCCAAATCATATGGGGACTTTGAAGTATCTCCAAGTCCGGCTGAAGCCAGAGTTTAGTGAGCCATCGAGATGTTGTTGGTCACGATAATGATAGGAGTAAGAGCTTTGGAAGAATGACTGATGAAGTTTATAGAGTTGCCAGGTGGGGAAGAAAGTGGTGGCAAAGGAGAAGCTTAATGGGGCTTGTGTGTGCCCAGACAGGAGAAGCTGGTTTAGGAAGAGAGGCGGGCTGAGTCTAAGGATGCCAGCAGTTTGATGTTTAGGGAACAGTGAGAAAAAATGTTTTGACTTTAAACTTCAGTGGAGAACAATAAAGACAAAACCTTCCTTCCATAGGAACCAAGGGAATGGAGAAAAATTGCCATGGTTTTAGAGGGTAGAAGTAATAATAGTGAACACTTAAAGAGCACTTACTGGGATTTCCCTGGTGGCGGAGTGGTTAAGAATCCTCCTGCCAATGCAGGGGACACGGGTTCGAGCCCTGGTCCAGGAAGATCCCACATCCTGCGGAGCAACTAAGCCCGTGTGCCCCAACTACTGAGCCTGCATTCTGCAGCCCACAAGCCACAACTACTGAGCCCGCGAGCCTAGAGCCCGTGCTCCGCAGCAAGAGAAGCCACCACAGTGAGAAGCCTGTGCACCACAACTAGAGAAAGCCCGCAGCAATAATGACCCAACGCAGCCAGAAATAAATAAATAATAATTTTTTTAAAAAAAAGAAAGAGTACTTACTATAAGTGCCAGTCACTGTTCTAAGTGTTTTACGCATATGGCATGTTTAATCCTTTGACATTTGATGGAATAAGCACAAGTATTATCCCCATGTTACAGTGGATGAAACTGATGCCCATAGAGTCTTAACATGCTCAAGGTCCTAAGGCTGGTAAATGGAGAGCTGAGAATCCAACTGACTCTGACCAGTAGGTCAAAGCTCTTAACCAGTAGGTCAAAGTGTCTGTAATTTAGGAAGGAAGGCAGAATGACCCAAAGTATTGGATTACAGGAGATACTGGCCAACTTGGAAGAAAATGTAGATCTTGGAAGAAATTAAATTATGCTCTAAAATGTGTTTATTGATTCATTCGTTCATTCATTCATCATTAAATATTATGTAGTGCCTTCTAAGTGCCAGGTATTAGACTAGGCTCTCAGATGGTAAGAAGACAAGTCCCACTCTCTCCCCTCAGATAATGTGCACGTTAACTTAATACAAGGCAGCAGGTGCTAGATGCTATAAGAAGGTCAACTGGACATAGGTCAGGAGCATCCACTGGGAAGAGCTTCCTTCTGCCTTCTAGGGCACTGATGACTCGAAGCCTTCTTAAAGAGTGTGGTATTTTTCTGGGAGGTGAACAAAATTGATCCCAGGTGAAAATATGAAACTGTAATTAAATTCAGTATGTTAGTACATACCTCTACCTCTTTCTAAACAGAATTGAGGAGTCTCATTTGATGAGTTTACATATAGTTGCATATAGTGTGCTCTTGAGGATTTCCAAACCACAGAAGAGCAGGATGTCCAATTTGTAAACAGCACTGGCAGGAGTGGGTTCCAGGGTAACAATGGAGAGCACTTTACAGGAAGGGAAGGTTTTGAGAAGGCCTGGGAGATCCATCTTTATAGGAAGAAGTTCCCATGATGCCTCAGGTGATGACTGTGCAAAGTTCCTGAGATATGTTGAAGGCCTGTCTGAAACTAATGCATGATTTTTAACTATGGGGCAAGCATGTTACTAGTGCTTTACAAGTATTAACTTATTTATTCCTCGTAATAACTCTAAAAAGTAGGTACTATTCTGTTTTTTTAGGTGAAGAAATAGCAGCACAGAGAGGTCAAGCAATTTGCCCAAGGTCATACAGCTAAGGAATTAATGGAGCTGGAATTGAACACAGGGAGTTTGGTGCAAGTGTCAATGCTCTCAATCATTATGCTTTGCTGATTAGTCATATTTCACTTTATGGGTCTCATTTTAAGCCATAAAGGTAGTCTGTTAGATGCAAAGGCATTCTTAAGTTTAGTTTGAGGCTAATGTCAGACACCCCCTCCCCATGAAACATCTGGTCATCCAGTGTTCTAAAAGGGACGATAACCTACTTTGCACATCATGCTTTATTTCTCAGGGCTGACTGGGAACCTTCCATAGTAAGTGGATAATTAATAGAAAAAAGAAACAAAAATCGCAGAGTTTAGCTACTTGTTAACTCTGGTTGAAAAGTTTGTTTGCTTAAGAATGTGGAATCTGATGGTGACTTTATCAGGTTTCTCTATTTTAAAAACAGTTATTTTAGAATATTATCCCTCGAAAATGGGTCTGAAAAATTTAACTTTTCATCATCTTTCTTTCAGAGAATAATAACATTTCCTTCACACGTTAGAGTTCACAAAGAATTATATTTGTCATAATGTAAATTATTTAACCTTCTCAACTATCCTACGTGATTGCTCTTAATCTCTTTTAAGGTTAGAGGAGATTTAATTTAATATCTTATGAAGAATAATGGCTTGTTCAAAGCTAGTTCTAATTTTAGAATCTGGGCTTAAAAGCAAGAGGCAACAAGCTCCCACAGACTCAGATATACCAAGACATGGACAGATGTGACCTGAACCTACCAGGAAAGTATTCTGAACTCTTTATGAGATACTAAAGAACTGTCATCACTTCCCTAATAGGTTTGCTTTATCCTAGTATCATTTTCTTTTGAAATAATTACTGTTGAGAAGTACTCTCAAGTATTTTACTGTATTGCTTACTAAATATATGGACTTTAAAAAACAAATTTAGCAAACTTCTATAGAGAGTAAATGAAATAGGAAGTGGGTGAAGTGATTCTGAAAGTCTTAAGAAAAGTATTCAGTAATGAAGTCATGGAATCCCTAGATTCTAGGATCAGAAGGGGTCTTTGTGGTCGTCCAGTTCAGTTTATTTATTTATTTTATTTATTCCTTGTTTGTGAATTTTGTTTCTAAAATATCTCTGGCAAGTGCTCATCCAGCCAATCCAAGTCATTCAGAAAATTGAGAAGGATTGGAAGAAACAAGAAAATTGATGACGTTGATAGATTTTGCCTGTTTCTTTCAGAGAAGTTTAGGTCTGATTTGTCCTGCTTGGGAGCCCCGCCCAGCCAAGCTTCTATTGCCTCTCCCGATCCTTGACATCTTCTCTCCCCACACACCCTGGACATACCTCAGTCTTGGTGGTGTATTCTCACCATCTCTTCACGTGTCTGTCTTCCTCTGGACTGTGGTGAGCACATTGGGGAAAGATAGGTTGCATCTTACTCATGTTTCTGTTGCCGGTAATTGACATGGTGCCTGGCGCATCATAGGACTTAATTTATGTTGTTTGAATAAATGAAAAACATGCACAGGAGACATAGTTACTGTCCTAAGCTAGCTTAGTGTGTGCCTTGGCTTTGATCACCTTAGATCTGAAAGCCTGAGGATTGATGTGACCCTTCAGACTTCTAAGATACTCTGAGTTCCTTGTACTGTCACATGAAGCTCTTTCTCGATAAGATTTGAAACTCAAGACTTGGTCAGGTTCATCCTGTAGGAAAGTTCAAATCACATTTTTTTGGTGTGTGGTAAAAAACACATAATATTTACCATTTTAGCCATTTTAAAGCGTACAGTTCAGTGACATTTGTAGACTCACAATGTAGTGCAAACATCACCACTGTTTTGTTCCAGGACATTTTCGTCCCTCCAAAAACAAACTCCATACCAAATAGCGGTCAGTCCCAGCCCTGGAAACTACTCTCTGTCTCCGTGGATTTGCCTGCTCTGGACATTTCATATACATGTAAAATCATACAACATGTGGCGTTTTGTGTCTGGCTTTTTTCACTTCACATAACGTTTTCAAGGTTCATCTATGTTGTAGTATGTGTCGGTGCTGTACTCTTTTTATTGTCGAATAATATTCCATTGTATGGATATACCACATTTTGCTTATTTCAGATCATATATATATATATATTTTTTTTTTTTTTTTTTTTTTTTTGCGGTACATGGGCCTCTCACTGCCGTGGCCTCTCCTGTTGCGGAGTACAGGCTCCGGACACACAGGCTCAGCGGTCATGGCTCACGGGCCCAGCCGCTCCGCGGCACGTGGGATCCTCCCAGACCGGGGCACGAACCCATGTCCCCTGCATCGGCAGGCGGACTCTCAACCACTGCACCACCAGGGAAGCCCATTCAGATCATGTTTTTATAGAGAGATTTGTCATTGTGAGTCAGATTTCTTACTTCTGGCCAAATATCATGAATGGCAGAGAATCTTCATTATTATCTACAAGATCCTGGTAATTTTGGAATATTTAAATTTATAATCTAAGCCTGAATGTTTTGTAATGCAACACCCCCACCCCTTCTGCTTTTCCCATTTTGGCTCAATTTACTTCTTATTAATGGTATTTTCAAAGGACGAGTCAAAGACAGAATGGGAGACTATAGTAGTTTTGCTGCAATTGAGAAGTAGAAGACTAGTGGCTGTTGACTTAATAGGCATTTGCGTCTTCCCTGAATTATGAAATAGAGCTTAAGCTATCTGATTTTGATATCTTTTAGGACCTTCCAGACTTTGGTCAGGATTAGAACGTTTCTTTAGAGATGTATTATGGAAGAGTAGCTTGTACTTTTCTCTATTTGCATGGGAAACTAAGGCTTTGTAGTACTTTCAAACTCTGTTTAAATACAAGAGCTCCAGCTGTGCCTTCCATGTTTAACATACTGAGTAAAATTCAGAGATTATGAGCTTTTTTATAAGTCATTTTACATATAAAAAATGAGACTGTATAAAAAGTTGACAATTAATATTTACAAATATTAAGGCAGAACCTCGTATTTCCTAATGTCAAATAGGGAAAGCAGTTTTAATTATTCACTTAGAAATGAACTGATATTGTTCCCCTTTCTGTTGCTCTGCACATTCACTAATTCCCAGCATTATGACTTGATTCACCAGGATTTAAATTTGCTGACTATGTGTATGGTGTTGACAGAATTACAGTATCTTCATTATTGGGAAACGAACGACTGTGTATAAGTTATATGACTTGAAAATCAAATGGTTTGTGTTTGAATTTGATTGATTGATTGCCTGCGTTGGGTCTTCGTTTGCTGCGCGCAGGCTTTCTCTAGTTGTGGCGAGCGGGGGCTACTCTTCGTTGTGGTGTGCAAGCTTCTCATTGCAGTGGCTTCTCTTGTTGCAGAGCACGGGCTCTAGGCGTGCGGGCTTCAGTAGTTGTGTACGTGGGCTCAGTAGTTGTGGCTTGTGGGCTCTAGAGCACAGGCTCAGGAGTTGTGGTGCACAGTCTTAGTTGCTCCACGGCATGTGAGATCTTCCCGGACCAGGGCTCGAACACGTGTCCCCTGCATTGGCAGGCGGATTCTTAACCACTGTACCACCAGGAAAGTCCTGGTTTGTGTTAGAATTTGCACTTGTTTCATTCTGAGGTGAAATCTATTCCTCATCCCTGCTATGACACTCAATTCTGATTTACTTGTACATAGATGTCAAGAGGTTCCTTCTTGATCTAAATAAGGAATGTTGTTCAGACTTCTTACAACTTAGTCTTTTGCTTCTTTCTTTTTTTTACGTTTTATTTTCCTTTTTCCTTCAGGTTATTAATTAAGTGCTGAAAGGTTTTTAAGGGTATAATGTAACTATAATGAATTTGTCACCAGGTGTCCACCTCTTTACTGTAGCTTTGTCCCTTTCCAGTTAGAACAAATGTATTGAACTACTTTTAATGCTGCCTGAAGAAAATAGGAAATTTAAACCCTTCAGTACTGGCTCTGGGAAGATATGATCCCATCTTAGACACTTATCACTTACAGCATGCCAAGTTCTGTAGGCATATTTTGGCAACTTTCCCTCTGCTTTCTGTGATCATAGCTCTTACCCTGAAAACTCATTTCAGGGCTTAGGGAGAACTGATTCTGAGGAGGAAAACAGGCAACAGTACTGAACTCTAATGTAAACACTGCAAACTGCATTTGCTCTGTTGTGCATTAGGCTGTTCTGACACAGTTCATTGCCTGAATTAAAAGCATTTAAAATTCTGTGCCTCTAAGAGATAATAGAACATTTGATCAAAGAAAATAATGCTTTTTCAGGAAAAATGTTCCCAAAACACAGACAGATAACATGTTCTCCCACCTTTGACCTCTGGATTATTTGTTCTCCCTTTCTCCAGATAGGCCATGTAATGTTGAAACTATAGTTCCTCTAAAAACATTTCCACTTAAAATTATAACCTGGCTGGATGAGACCAGAATACTCTTAGGGGACTGGTACTGTGAATTTCAGGAGTTGTTTTGGTTAGAGCTTTCAAAGGAAATCAGACTTCACATTATTCCCAATTCTACTGTAATAAGAATTTAGTTTCCTTAGAGAGTGACTTGGTCTAATCCACACATCAACTGGGAGGTCCTGGAGCTCAAGGAATGATTGACTCACACCTCTGCTAATTCCGTGGCATGAAGAAATCCAGAGGAGGGTATATTTCTGCAGATTGCCAGAGCCTTAGCATTCTTGTGGCCCTCTCCACTTCCTGGGTTTATAACTCTATATGTTACATGGCTGCGATACACTTGATTCACTTGGATTTGAAATGCAACCAACACTATCTTGAATTCCATAGTGCCTTCGTTCACGAGAACAGTAAGCATTATTAGAGTTTTTGTAGAGGAGATAGAGGGGAACTCACATCAAAGCAATTCAGACAACTTTAGCTGCACTGTAGACATCACTATTCATAAAAATACTTGTTGACCCATCCCTGTGGAGTTTCACTGACCTCTCGGCTTGTGCTGACCTCCTGTTTTCTTGCTTACAACTCAGTCCCCTTCCTTTCTTCTTTGTCTTTCCCTCTTTTCCAGAAGCAAAATAGTTCCTGGCTCTTACTTCTGTAGAGCAGCTCCCCATCAACCCCTATGCCCTATGGCCAACACCCAAGATTAAGAGTGGGATGGGAAGGTAGGGAGAAAGGAAGAGTCAGACATTTCATTCTGTTCTTAGGAATAGAATATGAATATTCTTATGAATGAGAGACGTTCATTCTATTCTTAGCATTGCCACTTTCTAGCCATATACCTTTGGATAAATTATTTATCTCTAAGCACCAATTTCTTCATCTTTAAAATGGGAATAACTAGATAATTATGCAAAGCGTCTCTTGGTGAGAGTAGTGAGTCTTAATCCAGTAGATGGACCCAGGGGTCTGCTTATTGTCTTTCTTTGGGAGGTGATGGCTGTCACTACTGTTGGCACCACTATTCCTACTAACAACAACAATTCCAAGTGTAGTGTTTTTGAACATCCATATCTCAGTAATTACTCCTCTCTAGGTTTCTCTTTTGTTCTAGAAAGCTAACACTGTGTGCCCATTCAGAATTCCTTACCAGGTAAAGGTTAATGTACTAGCCCAGGGGAATCCAAATGCCATCTTTTGACGCTTAGAGCATCAAATTAAATTTAATCACTACCTGAACACTGGTGTATTTGCTAACTGTAAGATGGTGCATAGGCAGCAATCTTTATTGAGATCCGTAACTACAACTGGCAGATGGAAATGATTAATCCAATATTCAGATCATATGGGAATTGGGTTCTTGCTATACCTACCTTTTAAATTAGCTTCTACTGGTCACCCCATGATTCTCTTTATTACACAGTTCTGTTTACCACAGTACTGACAAGCAGGCCATCCTGACATCCTATTATTATAGACGTAATACATGTCAAAGGACTGGCTCACTAAACAGGTAGCAAAAACAATTTCAAGCCCATTGTAAAAAGTAGACATTGAGAGGAAATAAATTGACACGGTACATATTATATGGAACTTCTGTTAGTGTTCGAAACAATAATAAAGTGTTTGGAATCGATCTGTTTATTAAGTGTGACAAAGGAATATGAAAAAATAAAAGCAAACTTTTTTTTTCCACATTGGTCAGTTTGCCAATATTGAGTTCCTTCAATTTGTCTAGAAGTTCAGTTTCTAATACACTTCATTGCCTGAATGAAAATCATTTAAAATTCTGTGCCTGTAAAAGATAGTAGAATATTTGGTCAAAATTTTATCTTTGTTATTTACCCCTGAGAAGGTAAACATGCTCCAAAGTTTTCTTCACGTTTCACGTATTTGTATTTGCATAACTGTAAAAGATAATAAATAAAAACATTCTGTTTTCTTTGTTTGCCGAGTGTGATTCCCCTAAATGGCATAGGTGGTGCCCTGCCCTGGCCTATACACACAACAGAGGATGATAATCAGGGCAGTTATTCTCACAAAGCCTGGGCGTGGCCTCGAATTCTGTCCGACACACGTTCCAGGCAGCCCCTACCATTTGTTTTGGAAGCACGAGCTGGAATCTGTTTGCTTTCCTTAACTGTGTTTTAAAGTTCAAGTAGAACTGGATAGTGAAGTTAATGTTCTCTTTACTAGATGCATCCCCCCATCACTTTATGGCCAGGAAAGTGCAACCATATGACTCTGTAACAATTACTTGAGTCACATTTCATGAATAACTGTTATTGGTGCTTCCTTTTATTCATCTTTCAGAAAACTTGTTGCCTGCTTACTCGATGTCTAGCCCTGTGCTAGGCCCAAGGATGCAGAAATGAGTGTGACTTAGTTTCTGCCCTTGAAGAATGCCCTGAGGATTTCACAATGTAAGGTGGGGAGTCAACGGCAAACATCTGACCAGATCGTTGCCGTGCCGTGTGAAGGTAGAAACAGGAGTGTGGTCTGTGGGAGCGGCGCTGGACCCAAGTCTGCCTGCAGGACAGGGAAGATTTCCCTGGAGGCTGCATTTTGAGCTGGACACACATGTCAGTCCTGCGGCTGGCGGGAGGGTGCTGCAGGCTACCGTCCTGAAGGGCCGTGGTGGGTTACTGACACACACAGTCCCGTTTTCAGACGGCAGATGCTTAATGCTCCAGGACGATGGGAAAGTGCTTGTCGGTGTTCCCAGACTTGCCATTAGCAGCACCTGTACCTCAGAACATACCCACACCTGGGGTCTCCCCTTTCTCAGCCTCCCTTCCCCATAGTGACTGAGCAGTGGGCTACTCTGGGAAGGCAGGGCCAGGGTCCCTGGAATCCCCTTGCAACTCTCCCAGGACTCCTTTAGAGGGTCATGACCTGTAGTTTCAGAAATACTCTTCTGTTTATATGAGCTCTTGTCCCTCAACCCCCAACCCAAATTTAGTTCCGAGTATTTTTCCAGGACATTCAAAATACAGAGCAGAGAGGGCAGACTTATTTCTGCATTATATTTCAGTCTTTCATTTTAGGGCTTTTTCCCCCTATTTTATGGTTTTATTAGATTATTTTCAGAGGTTCCCAGGGAATCCTGAATCCTGTCCTTGTTGAGGGGAGGAGGAATTAGTTTTGGAATTGACCGGCTTTGTTGCTCTCATCATGTTAAGTGTTTCAAGAAAAAACCATTGGGCAGGAACTTGATATCATTTGTCGTAGCAGTGAAGTCTTTGACCTTAATGCTGCTGAGACCAGGGTGAATGGTCAGCTGACTTCCCGGGTAGCGTAGAGACACTTAGGGGGGCTGAGATTCCTTGAATTTGATGCTAACTGATGTTCTAGAAATTCAGAGAAATGTAAAAATAAAATCATAAGGAAATTTTTTAAAGTTCCGAATCCACCCCTCTAAGAATATTTTAAGGGAATCTTTTTATACCAATTCCCAGATGGCAAAAGACAAGCAGTGGTAAATAAAATGTCAGCTGTAGGGGTTCCTCAGACTGGAATATACTTTAAAACACTGCAAAGCAACTAACTACTCTTCCCCACTCCCAGCAATTGGTTGTGTATTTCAGATGCATCTGGGCCAGATTTGAGTTCCTAAGAGTCCTTTTGCCTACATGTAAGTGAAATTTGGGTTCTGCTGTGGTTACCCTAGTGTCCTGAAGTAGGTTCATGTCTCACTGTTCGGCTGTGTAAATTATGCTATGGGACCCAGATTTAGGATGTTTTCAGTTACTGCGAACACTGTTGCTAAATGGATGTCTGCTTACCTCTGAAGAGGGCATAGATATGACTACACACACACCAGGGTGGGAGTTTATGGGTCTTGTTTATAGACACAGTGCTGGAGTGCTTCTCTTATCTGTCTTCATGTAAACTGATTATTGGATCATCCATCTCAGAGCAATATTTGGTCTGGTTTTAGAGAACAGGAGTCCCTCTGGTAGTGTTTTGGATGACTTCACCGTTTCATGGGTCCATAGGGGCTCTTACAAGAATCAGAAATGTTGAGCTGGAACTTCACTGACACGTTAGCAAAATTAGACAACTGTTAGACTCTCGTATCAGTTGTTCCACTTGCTTTTCTTTTGCTTGTTTTAACAAACCCCAGGAGTAGGGGATCTAACTAATAAGAAAATTTTGAAGTCACTGTGGTAGAAATATCTTGCATCTCTACCACGAATCCTGGGAAATTCAAAACAATTTTCATATGGCATCTTTCCATCAAGAAAGTAGGGTGGGTTTTTTTTTCTTTTCTTTTCTGTAAGAAAGTACATAATTCATTTAGATAAAGTGATTTACCGAGTTTGCTACAATGTATAGTTTTTGCTTATCAAAGATAATCTTTGGAGAGCTGCGAGTCTTCACCCAAACAAGGGTCCAGAGAAAACTCTCCCTGCTGTTTTCTGGTGATAACGTGGACAGGGACATGCTTCCTAAATGGGAGATAGGAAGGTTGTCTTTCCACTCAGAGGCTTTATGCACCTGAGAGTTGGCCTTGACTTTCGTTACAACTGTGTTCAGATTCCCCAGAAGAGTACTCAAAAAAGATTTACTTTGGATTTCTTTGTAAAATAGGAGAACTACATTAATTGCATCTAGTAGTTTATTGAAGTGCACAGATAGCCTCAGAAGACCTAATATAAATAGATGTCATGGAACAGATTAGACCAATTAGCTTTTCTTTATTTGGGGGAGGGGTCAGCAGTGCATGAGGAACAGTGTCTACATCTGGGATGTGACAGATCACATTTACTTGTATTTTCTCACGACATTAGGAAGACTGAACATTCAGCACTGTTTGAGACAAACGTGATTAAAGCTGGAATTCTTGGACAGGACTTTATGGACCACTATATGGTCAAAGTATGGTTTCAAGAAGTCACTGGAACCCCAGAAACTGCATGTGAAAATTTTTTAGTTCTGAGTTGTCATCTATTATGTTCTTTCCCTGAGGGGATGATATCTTAAGACTAGAGTTGTAATTTCTAGTTTAATTACAGGGAGTAGTTTTGTTCCTGATTCTGTCATTAGAATTTTCCTACTCATCTATAATGGATTCTTTAACCTGGGTTAATGGTTACTTAACCTGGGGTTTATGGGCCCTGCAATGGATGTATTTCCCTGACGTGGTCAGACAGTTTTATGTGCATATGGGGTTTTTTGGTGTGTTTGGGGTGTGGCGTTCATAACTTGCCTTAAGTTCTCAAGTGCTCTATGACTCCCAAAGGTTAAGAAAGAAGCCATCAGCTATGTGGGTTCAGTTTTGTTCATGGACTAAGTGATGACCCTTATTTTTATGTGTAAATTTGACATAGGGTTGAGAGTCAACTCTTTAAACTATTGTTTGGATTTCCAAGTTGGAAATTACTGAATACTATTTATATCACTTCTCCATGGGCTATTTCTTTGCTACAGTCTGTCTCACCTCTGGTCTTCAGACCATGATGACTGGACAGTTTACCCAGGGGAAAAAAACTTTAGCAGAACGCTCTTACCTTTGTAACTATAGTCTATCCTGATCTGTAATTGGTTCTAAAGAGGATTTTCTTTATTTTTTACTTCTTTTTTTTCTTCTTCTTCTCTTCTTTCCCCCCCGCCCCCCTTCTTCTTTTTTTCAGCCTGAGAGAAATTAGGCACCTTAGCCAGGAATTCTTTAAGAGCTGTTACGGGTATGTTCTCCCCACATTTCCGAGAGCTTTTCTACCTTCGTTCTTTTGTTGGTTGTTTTTGGTTGTCCTCTAGTTTCCCTTCAGTAAGATTTATTCAAGTGGAGGAAGGTTGCTGAGGGATTAGGTGAGCAGGTGCTTGGAGGACTCTCTGTTCCTGCCAAATGATCTTTTTAAAAAAGTATTGAGTATTTTTCTTTTAATTTCCCAATCGTCGTGTCAATTCTTCTTTGCCAAATGGTTTTTGGGGCTTTGCCTGGGCCCCATGTGCCAGAGTCGGGGATTCATCTTGGCCAGACACTGCCACATATTGAAGAGGGAACCGATTCCAGGAAAGCTCAGAGAGCCATGGCTCCTAGAAATCTTTCCTTGATGGTATGAGCCAGGCCTCAACACTTTTGACCATCTGGAAAATTTTGGACTTGAGCACCAATATGTGTCTCATACATATTTTTCTTTTCATTTCCTAAGGTTTTTTTTAAAAAATTCTTGTTCATTTGAGATATATATTTATTACTATTTTATCTGTGAGCTCCAAGAAGAATCATATGCCTGAGGGCTGCAAAGAAAATCATCCAAAAAAGAGTTGATGTGCCCTCTGTGGGTATACATTGCTCTTCTTGTGCTCAATAAACTGTTTTGGAATGAATAAATCTGGAAACTTTTCACATACTATAAGTGACAGAGTGTTTCTTTGCAATTTTCAAGTACTCTTGTACCAGTAATGATTTCATCTCTCCTTTCTTCACTCTCCGTAGTGTGTGCTTTCTATAGTGTGCCTCTCTCTGTCTAGTTAATGCTGCAGTATGAATCTCTGCCCCTGCTCTGTTTCTACAGCCTCTCCTGTTTATAGTGGCGATCAGTCTGATTATTTCTAGATGTGGACAGCATCTCCAAAATGCTGTGAGGTAGATTCTGTACAATAAAAGAACATGTTAATTTGCTGTAGCTGACATCAAATTGACATCAGTGTTCATTAGTACTCTGCTTTTAGTGCTATGCTTATGCCAGTATTAAAATGATCCTATGCTTATGCCAATATTAAAATGACTCCTAGCTCACGACAGTTGGAGTCTCGCTCATGTGTTTTTTCACTTTTTGGTAAATTAGCTAACTAAATTCCTTTGAGCCTATTAATCAAATTTTAAAAAAGCTTTTTAGGTAACATAAATTTATGAATTTGTTGTGATAAATCCATCATTAAAAAATTGTCTACTCTATATCAAGCAGAGTATTAAACGTAAGACATATCTTTGCCTACTGAGTATTTGCAGTGTATTTTGAAAATTAAGACACATACACTCAGTAGCAAATGAATGAGATGCTATTATATACCACAGTGCTAATTATTCATAGAATAAAGTACTTTTGTGGCCTTGAAAAGTAGAAACAAACATCCAGTTGGCATTTACTGAGTGCCTATCGTGCGCTAAGGCATGGATCTAGAAAGTTAAGTTTAGTGCCTTATTATCAGTGACTTGAGAGTACACTGTAGTAAGTGACACTGGTGTCATAAGCAGTCTCTACAATGAAAGGCAGAGATACATTGAGATCAGAGTGAGCCAGCAGCCACTGGGAAGATATCAAGTAAAGTATTCCAGCTTTGAGTGCTCTACCCCTGATGATTGTATAGATTCAGATCATAGATCTAGACCATTTAATCCTCATAAGGATTGTGGCTGAGATGTACGATTATTCCCAGTGTAACACTCAGTCTGTGTCTTTTTAGCTAAAGTCCTTTTTTGTTCTTTCCCTCTCTTATCACTCTGTGGTGCTCTTTGGTGAGTTCAGTTTGTTTAAATACGTGATTCTTGGGTCTTGCCTCAGCCCTCTGTACAGAAAGCCAGTGTGAGACATACTTATATGAAAGCATCTGTTCAGTATTTCTTTATTCATCCTATTGCTTTTCTGTGTTTGTGTTGACTGATCTTGGGTGATGTGCTCTGGGAGGGTGTTGCTGAACCCACTGTTTCCAGATATCCTCACAGGTGCTTTTGGATGATGCTAATGATGACAGTGTAACCTACAGTAGTCCTTGATCTGCTATCAAAACTGGCCACAGTTTTCCTATGCAGACTCCTGGTTTTCTTCCCTGTTTTTTTCTTTTTTTGGATTGGGACTGTGTACAATCAGTTTTTATTCTGTGTGTTCTCTATGCTTCATTTCTTTGGAAAATCCCTTCGAGCTAATAGCTGGGATGATGAAAGCACTGGCAGCTCCCCTTGGCAGCCCCTTTCTCTTAGCTTTCGGCACTTTTCTTTGGCAGAACTCACTTAACTTTATAGAGGGAGGTTGGAGTTTACCTGGAAGAGAACAAAGTCATTTCTTTGGTGATCCAGAGGGATGACATGCCCCCAGGTGATTGATTCCGTACTCCAATTTTGAACTTGGTCATTTGACTTGAAGGATAAGGTAGTCCCGAGGGAAGGTAACCTTTATTTTGCCTTTGCCAACTTTGAAAAAAAGAAGTGTTCTGTTTATTTGTATTCTGCCATTACTAGGAGCTGATTCATGTTTTGGTTGGAATTAATGTGGGTTGAACCACACGATATAGCTATGTTTTGTAGTTAAAAAGTGATCAAATATTGGCAGTATCATCTAGTTCAACCTAATATATCGAATCCACAGAATCTGAACTAGCTTATAGCTTGTTTCTGTTAATGGTGAGCTGTGAAAAAGAATTCCAGATTCTGTGCTAAGTGATTTTAATGGAAAGCCAGTGCTAAGACTTCTCTTTGTTTCTTCCTAGGTCACTCTGCACCTGAATCCCATCTCCTCAGTCTACATTCACCACAAGCCTGTCGTGTTCCTGCTCAACTCCCCACAGCCCCTGGTTTGGCATCTGAAGACAGAGAGACTTGCAATTGGCATCTCCAGACTTTTCTTGGTAAGTGTTTGAAACCCTCCCAAAGTGATCCTTAGCATAAGGATATAATGACCCTAAAATTTTGCAAGGCTTTTTCAAAGGCTTATTTCATCGAAATAATACCAGAGTCCACAGTGTATTAAATTTGGATTTTGCTGTTAGTGATATTTGGATGGCATCGATAAGCATTCACAGAAAACAGATACCATTCACATGCCCTCTTCTGCGGATGGAGAGTCCGGTCTCTCTTGCACGATAGAGCAGGATCTGCCGTCCTTCTTTGTGTGGACTGAGCTTTGGTCTCAGCTCTGAGACCGCCTCCCCACGCTCCCCATAGTACCAGGAGCAATGTAAATATCGTAAGTAGCCATTAGGTGTGTGGTCTCTGACCGCAAAATAAATATGCACAAACCCATTTTATTTGTGTATAACACAGGCCTAATTTCTGATATGAGGATCTGTTTGTTGAGAAAGTAACACAGTGAGCTCCAAAATGAAAACATTTGTATTTTATAAAAAAGCTGGAACCCAGCTCTTGTGGAAGGATCCAAATATTACCTACTATTTGTAAATCATGTCCTTTTGAGTTTGCCAGAACATTCAAGTTTGCTAGTTGTGGAGGAATTGATGGGTTGTTTGGATAGAATATTTGGGGTATGATATCATGTCTGATGATGAGCAACACTGCACTTCACAGTGATAACTCACATTGTCTATTGCTAGAGCTATGTGCTGATGTCCTAAACTACAGAGCCTTGGACTCTTAAACCTCTCTTGCCTACAAGCAATCAAAACAAGAAGAGGCCTCAGTTAATAGTCTTCGTCTTGCACAATGAATACATTTTGCCTAATTAATGATTCTTAATTCAGTTCTGTAGTTTCTTGTCACTTGTATTTGAAGAGTACTTTTAACTCAAAGGTCCCCATTGAATAAGGTAAGAATCCATAGTCAATACAGTTTAAAAGTAGATAAATAAATGAGTAAAAAGGAGAGAAGGGAAAGCTCCTCTTTATAGAAGAATACCAATTGATTGATATAGAAGGAATGATGGAGTTAGAAAATCATCAGTTGGTAACCATCACAGTAAAAGTTGATTAGGCAAGAGTCATCAACAGATACTAGATCTAGTGGTGGTGGAGGGAGTTTGAGGAACAGTATATGTACATGGTCTTAAATTAGTTATTATTCTAGCCCAAAATGCATATAATCTGAGTCTAATCATAAGGAAACACTGGAGAAAACTAAATTGGGTGACATTCAATAAAATAACTTGGCCCGTACTCTGCAAAAATGTTAGTCATGAAAGACAAAGAAAGACTGGGGAGCCATTCCAGATTGAAGGAGGCTAAAAAGACACATGTGATCCCTGGGTAGGGAGTGGCACCCTTGCTATAAAGGACATCAGAGGGACAATAGGAGAAATTGGAATTGAGCCTATAGATTAAAGTATTGTATCAATGTTATATTTCATAGATTTAATAATTGTACTTTTCTTATATAAGAGAATATCCTTCTTAGGAAACATAATACACTTAAGCATTAAGGGTTAAAGGGCCAAAGAATTCAGAAAAAAATTAATGTGTAGACAGAATAATAAAGCAAATATGGCAAGGTGTTGAAAACTGGGGAATCTAGTTAAAGAGTGTCCATGAGTCTTTGTACTATATTTGCAACTTTGTAAATGTGAATTATTTTCAAAATAAAACTTTTTTAAACTCAAAAGTACATTTACAAGATAAGAGTTACTAATAACTTACATTATAGCCTTTTCTGAGAATTGAAACTCTCATTACTTCTAAATTTAAAAGTCCAAAAGTCAGAATTAGTTGTTATTACTATTATCAGCACATTTATTTAGCACTTAGTACATTCCAGGTATTGCATAAGTGCTCTAATACTTTATCTTATTTAATTCTCATAATAACCCTGTGACGATTTACTCCATTTTACAGATGCATTCACAGATGAGGAACTAAGATTTAGAGAGGTTAAGTAGTGACCCAAATCACTTGGCTAATTACTGGCAGAGTTGAGACTCAAACCCATATAGGACTTAACTCTACAAGCTCTTATGCTAAACTGGCTCCCTTCATACTTATAAGCATTGTCAATTTCCTGTAATTAAAGGCATTTGTGATAGTAAGACTAAGGGCCGTGATTATAAAGTCATATGCTCATTTAGCCCTTATCGTGCAGAGCTGCACCGTCCAATACTGTAGGTACTAGCTATGTGTAGCTATTTAAATTTAAATTAACTAAAATCAGAGGACTTCCCTGGTGGTCCAGTGGGTAAGACTCCACACGCCCAATACAGGGGGCCCGGGTTACATTCCTGGTCGGGGTACTAGATCCCACATGCATGCCACAACTAAGAGTCCCCATGCCGCAACTAAAGATCCTGCATGCTGCCACTAAACATGCTGCAACGAAGATCCCGTGTGCCACAACTAAGACCCAGCACAGCCTAAATAAATAAATATTTAAAAATTTTTTTAATTAACTAAAATCAGAAATACAATTCCTTAAGCACACTAGCCATTTCAGGAGCTCGATAGCTATGAGAGGCTAGTGGCTACCACATTGGGCAGGTTATAGAGAGGTTATGAGCAAAGGCTTTGCCTACCCTGGTTTGAATCCAGGCAGAACCTGGGAAAAGTATTTAATTTCTCTAAGCCTGACTTTCCTCAGTTGTAATATGGGAATGATAATAGTCCCTACATCATGAGGTTGTTTTCTTCATTAAGTGAGATTACATGTAAAACGTTTAGGATGGGACCTGGCACTGATAATTTCATAAACATTACCTACCATTTTTGTTGCTATTTATTATTAGTCATAGTAAAGAACACTTGGGAAGGACGTTGAATTTACATTTCTAATTATGAAATGTCTAGCTTGGCCGGCCCCAGATTGAAAGGAGTTCCCATTTCTCTGGGCTGTAGGTCCAGATGAAAAGTGTGGACCACATTTATCATAGTTGTACTGATCACTTTCTAGATTCTTTCTTCAAACTGCCTCTCTGTGACTTTTAAGGGAAAGTATCTTACTCCTAGTTATTATTTATTTGCTTTAATTTTGTTTAATATCTGTAAGAACTGCTTCTTGGCCATCAGCTTAAGATGCACTAACAATGAACCACAGGAGACGGTTTTAGTAAATAATTGAACATCAACCCTATTTGGAGTTTATCCCATGTAAGGAGATTGTAGATCAAGTGATAAATCTCAAATTACCAACACAAGGGAGGCAGCACTGGGAGAAGTCGAGGATTTAAATTGTGGGACACATGAACTCTGCCTTGCTGTCCAGCAGGCCTTCTTTAGGGAACATGGTTTTCTCTATCTGCACATTTCCTCATGGCCTGGAAGAGATAGTGGAGCATCTGTTGTTCATTCAGGTTCTCAGATAGTTAGACGACGAGTGATACAAGTTCTCTCACAAGCTGGGCAGCTCTCCCTAACAGAGACTGTGCTGAAAGAAAGAAGGCAAGGCAAGCTCTTCCCTTGCTCTCTGTAACCTGAAATGAATGACTTGACAGCCATTGCAGCAGAGGGATCTGGATAGAAAATCAGTGGTGTGTTTCATTTATCCATTTATTGTAGTTAAGAGTTGAAGGTTAGGGATAAGATAACTAAATTATTTTACATAAAGTGTTTCATCCAAACACTTCGGAAGGCCCATGGAATCTTTGGAAACTGAGGCTTAGCCATTTCTATCAGTGTCTTTTCCAAAGTTACCTGGAGAGCTTAAGGGAGCTGAGGAGAGAGGGTGGGTCCCTTGACTCTCAGTCGAAGATGTGTATGTCCTTGCTCCCTCCTTTATATATTGCTGAAGGATTTGCATTACTGTCGTAAAGCTGTCTTTACTTTCTGTGTAGAGTTACAATACTTTAACAGTTATTTAAAAAATTAAAAAAAAATTTTCGGCTGTGCCGGCAACTTGTGGGATCTTAGTTCCCCAACCAGGGATTGAACCCACACCCTCAGCAGTGAAAGCATGGAGTCTTAACCACTGGACCACCAGGGAATTCCCAACAGTTATTATAATTATTTTTAAGTACGGTTGTGAGAAAAGTTCAAGTAATGGCATCTACTCATCTATCATGGTGAACCTTTTAAGTTGTCATGTCTGCATTATTATAACTGCCCAATTTAAAAAAGGAAACCTTTCATAATTAGTTAGCAGGACCTTGTGTTACTCAAAATGTCTCAGCCACCCACGAGGGTGACTGAAAACATATTTTAATACCGTCTAAAAAACTATCTGTTTTCTACTGGCAAATCTTTTTAGTCCTTCTCTTGATTCCACAGTGCAGGCAAGAGGGAGTGTGTCACGTAGGGAGAAAGTGGGACTGAGTTTCCTCTGCAAGTGCAGTTCCTTTATCTGGTTGCTCTGGTTACCCAGGAAATGGGAATGGATGAGAGTGGTTATCTCAGGCTGAGTGTGAAGTAGTAGATCTTTGAGTATGTCACACACATACACATACACAGGCGCGTGCGCACGCAATGGAGTTCTCACAGCCTCATAGGTTTTCTTTTGCAGGGTGTAGGGATAGCCCAGAGAAAATTGGGTAGGTTAGAGTTATGCTTCAGAGCAATCAGAAATAAAAATAATCCTACTCTCTCAGTCTGTCATGTTGAAACTACAAGTAAAACTCTCTTGGATCATCTAAGCTTATTTTTATTTATGCAATTATTTCTGCATCAAAGAAGAAGTATGGTAGCTCAACTGTGTAATAGATGTCTGAACTTTTAACTTGAGGTTGCTAAAAAAAGATTGGGAAGAGCCACAGTACCAGATTGTCTTTAAAAACATGCTACAATTTGAACAGACGTTTCTCCAAAGAAATAACACAAATGGCCAATAAACACATGAAAAGATGCTCAAAATCATTAGTCATTAGGAAAATGGAAATTTAAAACCACAATGAGAATCCACTTCACACCCACTAGATGGCTATAATAAAAAAGGCAGATAAGAACAAGTGGTGTTGGGGATATAGGGGAATTGGAACTCTCATACATTGCTGGTGGGAAGGTAAAATGGGGCTTTGGAAAACATATGTCCGTAGAAAAACTCGTCCACAAATGTTCATAACAGCATTATTCATAATAATAAAAAAGTGCAAACAACCTAAATGTCCATCAACTGATGAATGGATAAAAAAAGTGGTATATCCATACAATAGAATATTATTTGGCCGTTAAAAGGAATGAAGTACTGATACATACCGAACATGGACGGACCTTGGAAACATAAATGAAAGAAGCCAGGTGCAAAAGGCCACATAGTGTATGATTCCATTTGTATGAAATATCCCAACCAGGCAAATCCATAGAGATGGAAAGTAGATCAGTAGTTGGCAGAGGATAGTGGGAGGGGAAGATGGGGAATGACTATGAACGGGATGAAGTTTCTTTGGGTGGGGGCGGGGGGGGGGGTGATAAAAATTTTGTGAAATTAGGTAGTGGTGATTCTTGCCACAATTGTGAATACACTAAAAACACTGAATTGTACAGTTTAAAAGGAGGAATATTATGATGTCTCAATAAAGTGAATTATAAGGATGACTTCTAATATATAATCATGTTTATGTAGTTTATGTAATAGAATTATAGTAAGGTTGAATTATATCTCAATAAAGCTGTTAGAAAAAAAACTTGAGGCAGCATTCTTTTCAAAAGTGATGTTGTAAAATCAGTGAACCAAACTTTAAAATCATTTTACTTTATTCCATGGTTTTTATTGAAAAAATCTTGCTTTATTTGTATTACAAACCTAAGCACCCTCTCCTAAAAGGTCTATAGACTTAGAACCCTGGGACAAGCAGAAATTCTCTAGATGAGACCCTAACGCCTGGCTTCTAATAACATGAAATGTCTAATCCAGGGGCCTTTGCAGCCCTTTGACATCGGGCTTGTTGCTTTGCCTGCTCGTGAGGGGAAAAATGTATTTTAAGATTAGGAAAGTCTCAAGAAATAAGCAGCAACTTCTTCCAACCTCATTCACTGTTGGGATTACAGTACTATGATTTATTTTTCCCAGCCATTTATCAGTAAAATCAGGAAAGAAATGCATGTAAATGTGTGTGTGTTTGAATGAAGGTGGGGAGTTGAAGGGGATATTGGTCTTCGAGGTAGAGTTTCCAATATTTGGGGCATATTTATACTAAAAAGTTATTCATTGTTTATCTGAAATTCAGATTTAACTGGGTGTCCTGATTTTTTCTGGCAGTTCTACCTAGAGGTAACTCAGATTTTTGTTTCTAATTAACAATCTGGCCTGGGTGTCAGGAGGCCCAATTATTAGTCTTTGGCTCTGCCACTAACCAGTTACATACATCAATCACCGGACAAAATCACTTAACTACTCAAGCCTCAGTTTCCTCATCTCTAAAGTGAGGAGGTGGTACTAGTCAATCTCTGAAGTTCCTCCCAGCTTTCAAACTCTCATTCTTTGATAGTACAACTGCTACATATTACATCCCAGTTTAACTGGAAACAGAAAATGGTAATCTGAACATTGCCTCTTCAGCAAATCCAAGTAAATATTAGAGCAGGGCAATTGAAATAAATGAGAGAAACCAAACTCTATGCTCTTGGCTTTGGATTAAAAACAAATAAAAATTTAACCCTAATGAAAAATGTAAATTAATACCAGGAACATGCTTAATATTTAAAACCTTGTTTTGTGTTTTTGAGTGGGGTGGGTGGGTGAAGAAGCTGAGGTTGCCAAAATCGGTTTATTCCTTTCACTTAAACTTGGGGGGGGGGAAGGTCCAAATATGTTGGGGCTCTGCCACCAAACCACAGGCAGTTCTCTGGTCTGCATTGCAGTTTGGATGACTAACAAGGCTCAGTGAAAAACAAGTGCTATTTGTTTTCCTGTGCCCAGTATTTAACTGGAAATCAGAAGGCGAAATTTCCAATCAGTTGTTAAATAGCCCCAGATGTGTGCTTAGCGCTGCTCTAGGAAGGGACATGCACAGCCTGTACCACAGCGCATGTCCAGAAATTCCTTTTCTGAATCCAAGTGATGTGTAACTGGACACTGAGCGTCCAAAAATGCCCTCTGACTAACTCAGACATTCAAGTTTGCTTGTGGAGGAGGGAACTTTTGAAAAATTTCTGTATTCTCTACTGTGTTGCATTTAAAAACCTGGAAATGATTTTTTTTTTTTCTTTTTGAACTTCCTCCTTACTCTTGTTTGGCAGTTCTCCCCATGTTTAGAAAAACATGACATTAGCATACCTGGTATGACGGTTTCTGGATCTACTTGTTCATTCATCCAACACCTAGTTTTCAGTGCCTGCTGGGAACTGTCCTAAGTGTGGAGGCTCCGGAGAGAAAGTGGGTGGATTGCCCTGCCCTCAAGGAGCTTCCCGTGGTGTGGGAGGGATGATTACGAGACTGGGAAGTACCACCAGTGGATCCTGAAAACTGGAGCAAACAAGAATCTTCTTATTCCAACTGCAATTAAGGCCGCTCCTTCTGTGAGGCTGACCGGGGAGCAGCATGTGGTTGAGGGCTCGGGGTTGCAGACCCAAGCACGGCCTTTTGCTCAACCAGAAGTGTCACCCCTATATATAGGAGTCTGAATATACCATTTTGGATTTTCCAGTGAGGTCTTTCCCCAAACAAATTCTCTCTTAAAGGCAGATTAAATAACTAAATGTTTCAAGATTGGTTCTTCCCTTTTCTTTTTTAAAAATATCTCTTGTGGAATGACTCACTGTGTCCTGTGGGATATTCCAAGTGGTTGTGTACCAGGCATTTTTGTCCCAGAGGCTGCTTATCTCTTGGTTTTGTGGCTTGTCCATAAGAGCCTTAATTATAAGGGGCTTGATCCTCTCATGAACTAGGGTCGGTCAACTACCATATTTCCTAGGAGTGAGTTTCTGGCCCTTCTGTGGTGAGAGAGCTCTTCCTAAATGTCACTGAGGTAATTAGAGCATTGGAAAGAGTCCAGTTTGGGCTGGTAATCCTGGTCCAGAAAGAGTTTTTGAAAGACTTCCTAGGATTTACCCTAACTCGTTATATTAAAACTGATGAATGTTGTCAGTGAGTGGCCTTAGGAGGTTTGCCTGGGTGTATTCTTCCTGATCAAGACATCCTGTCCTGAAGGGTTCACGCAAGCATGGACTTTTCCTGCCTCTGCTGGACTTGCTTTGTCATGGCTCTGTGGCGGAAGGTTGATGTTTTTTTGTGTAGAGTCCCATGCTGCCCTTTAAGGCTTTACTGTTAAAGGCTGATCTGGTAATCTGATGAATCTGCCCTTCCCAAGCGTTGGGCAATTGTATCAAATGTAACGTCTCTAGTGCCCTTGGTTAATGTGGTGGACAGCCTCCAGAGAGCTGTTTGGTAGAAAAAGCAAATGTTTTGTTAAGGGAGATGGCAGAATATTTTTTTCAGGTCATGGGATGGGGGAAATCTGTCTCCTGGGAAATTCTAGTGAGGCTGACTTGAAAGCTCATTGGCGTTGCCTTGGTCTTCTCATAAATTGCGGACAGTGAGCCCCTTGGTAAGCGCTCCCCACAGGTAGCTGACATTCCTTGTCTCTGAAAAGGACTGCAGGATGGCCTGACTCCTTCCTAGGGAGAGTCGTTGAGTTTATTTGAGGCAACCCAGTTCTGGCATTTCAGGCCTCCATCATCCAGCTCTCTGGCTTGGAAGCAGATTTCTTCAGGGGAGGAAGAAGCCCCTTTAGTCTTCCTATTTCTTTGTCCAGAGTGGAATTTATATCTCAGGATCTGTCTTTGCCCTTGATCCTTATACCCTGTCCCCAGATGGCCTAGGGTCTGTGTTGCAAACTTTTTTTTTTTTTTTTTTTTTGCGGTACGCGGGCCTCTCACTGTTGTGGCCTCTCCCGTTGCGGAGCACAGGCTCCAGACACGCAGGCTCAGCGGCCATGGCTCACGGGCCCAGCCGCTCCGCGACATGTGGAATCTTCTTGGACCGGGGCACGAACCCATGTCCCCTGCATCGGCAGGCAGACTCTCAACCACTGCGCCACCAGGGAAGCCCTGTTGCAACCTTTTAATGCCTCTGGACCAAGGAGTCATCACCGGTTTGCTTCCTTCTGCCTTGTCCTTTTTGGGTGGTGAATGACATAGCTGCGATACTAGGAAGCAGGTTGTACCTGGAAGTCAGGGGCTTATCCATCTGCCATCTCTGGCAAAAGCCCACAGTGGCCACTGCCCATTTGATCTCTAATTTTCATAACAAGCCTATGAAGTAAGTACTCTTATTATCCTCATTTTAAGATGAGGAAACTGACACAGTGAGAGGTTGAGTTAACTTGTGCACGGTCACGCAGTGAGTGGTGGCTATAACCTGTGTAAAGTGCTTAGAATAGTGCCTGGCACAAAGTAAGTGCTCAATAAAAATTAGCAAAAATAATAATAAAAAATCTTTTTTTTTTTTTTAATGATGGGGATTAGTAGTTTGGGCTAGACTCCCCCTACTTTCTCCCTTTACATCACATATCCCAGATTTTGACACTGGGATTGAATGAAGTTATACTTTGAATGGGAGTAATAGGTGAGGCAGGGATATTAGATATTTTTAAAATAAATTTATTATTTATTTTTGGCTACATTGGGTCTTCATTGCTGCGTGCAGGCTTTCTCTAGTTGCGGCAGGTGGGGGCTACTCTCCGTTGTGGTGCACGGGCTTCTCATTGCAGTGGCTTCTCCTCTTGCGGAGCACAGGCTCTAGGCGTGCGGGCTTCAGCAGTTGCAGCATGCGGGCTCAGTAGTTGTGGCTCACGGGCTCTAGGGCGCAGGCTCAGTACTTGTGGCACACAGGCTTAGTTGCTCTGGGTCATGTGGGATCTTCCCAGGCCAGGGATCTAACCCGTGTCCCCTGCATTGGCAGGTGGATTCTTAACCACTGTGCCACCAGGGAAGTCCAGGATATTAGATTTTAATTACCCACTGTCATCTGGTCCAGGGCTCTCCTTTGCAGAGGAAGATACCTAGGATAAATGATTTTCCCCAAGACCTAGATGTGGGAGGTGGTCCTGACCGCATCTGGCTGTACATAACAACAGTATTCCTAGATACCATGTGAAGCTTCTGAAATAGTGCTACAGTTGCTCTACCAATAGGTGGAAGTGAGCTATAGTGGCTGCTGCCTTAAAAGTAGCAAAGCATTCTAAAAGTGATTAAACCCCCCAAGTGTTTTGAGCCCCTCTTTCCCTGTTTCTTTTCCTCCTTTGCTTGGAGCCCTTGCCACTATCCCTCAGTCACAGATAGTGCAAGGAAGGTAGTTGGGTGACCCTTCTGAGGGACGTCATTCAGGTAAGGATTTAAAAACTGCTTCTTGGCTGCTTTCCCAGCAATATTGTGTCCCTGGGCTCCTCTGGTTGTCCTGTCTCTGGATCAGCTCTACCAGGATGCCCTGCTTTAATATCTGCATCTGTTCTTAGCCCTCTGGGGATCATTTCTTCATTGCTGTTAAACGTGTTCAGTTCAGCCTTCTGGCTTTGGCATAGGAGATCCCCGTAGTCGTCTTCAGAGACTGTGGAATGTAGACTGGAAAATGGGGGTGGGCACAAATACACGGCCTGCCTTTGGTTGAAAGCTACGCTTAGGAAGTTCAAGAGGGCTCCAAACAGTCGTTTTGGGTTGGAGGCCCCACCTTCATCTTGCCCCACAAGGAAATGTCCTTTAGAACCCTTTTCCCCCAAAGTGTTCTTAGATCTGTGGTTTCTGGGCTAGAATATGCAGCTCCATTTCTCTTGGGGCCTATATCAGCCATTCACAGAAGCTGTCAGTCAGGGGTTATCCAGAAAAAGGGGACCAGCTGTGGGTATATACAGGGAGAGGTTTATTGCAGGAAATCAGCTTATGACACTGTTGGGACAGGCAAGGTAAGTCAGAAACCTGTAGGGCCAGTAGTCAGAAAGGGCAGCCAGAACTCACTGGCAGGAGCCAAAGCTGCTGTCTACAGGTGGGATTTCTTCTTCCTCAGGGAAGCCTCAGCTCTGCTCATAAGGCCTTTCAACCAATGGATCAGGCCCACACAGATTATCTAAGATAATCTCCCTTACCTAGAGCCACCTGATTGTGGAGTTTAATTATATCTACAAAATACTTTCACAGCAACAACTAGATTAGTGTTTGATTGGATGATTGGAGACTACAGCCAAGCCAAACTGACATATAAAACTGAACGTCACAGAAGCACTTATATTTAACATTTTTACAGCCTCAGGTTCTCGTCATGCTGTATCTACTATAGTCTCTATTCAATCATTTTCAGATTCTTTGGCAGTTTTTCTTGCTGTTGTTGTTTAGCAGATCTCTCTTCTTCCAGCCAAGCAATTTTTTGCTTCCATAACAGTCACTACGATTTTCTTTCTGCACCTTCCATTCCCTTTCTCCTCCACTCTCACCAGCATAGCTCCTCCAGCTTCTGGGGAAGGTGGCGGGGAGAGAGAGAAGGAAACAACCTGACGGGGAGACTGTGCAAGAGGTAGAGAAGGCACAACCCCCTGCTCTGCCTTACTGCTTTCCCCTGTCACTCTTGTAAAAGCCTGGGTTTGTATTGCATAGCTTTTGGAGTCCTGCAGATGCAGTTTGAATGTGCACCTTGCTAAAATTATGTAATCTGGGGCTTTACCTAACCTCTCAGAAGAAACTCTGACAACAGTTTCTTCAGTTGTCAGATGTGAGGATTCAGTATCTATGAAACATGCACTAAATGATCAGTAGCGCCTGTGGGACTTTCTCTCCTAGTGTTCTATTAATCCAGGGTCCAGGGGGCTCCTGTCTACCCTACTCTACTGATTTCTTGCGCTTAGTAGCAGCTACTTCATGGAGGTGGAGTAGAAAGAGCTCTGGAGTGAGAAACGAGGTGTTTGGTTCTGTTGTCAATCCTGCTTTTTACCAACTCTGTGCCTCAGGCAGATTCTTTAGCTTCTTTGAGCCTCAATTTCCTTGTCTGCAAAACTGAACTTAGATTGTCAGTCTTGATGAAGAGGAACTCTGTAAAGAGAATTCTAGGTGCCTATTTGGAGCCAACTGTTTGTAAAATCCAGTTTGTGCCCTTGAACCTGGGTCAGCAGATTGGATGTAACTTAAAAGAAAAATAGAAGAAAGAATCCTTCTTGGTGAGGGATTTCCCAGAAGCACACTTGGAGGGCCACAACAGATTGAGGATCATGGCAAGTACTGGTAAGGATGCCAACATTTTATTGTTTTCTCCTGAAAAACACCCTTTAGATGATAAATACACTTTAAAGTTTGGGTCAACTCCTTCTAACATCATGCTGCATTGGAAGATGGGAAAGAATAAATTTAAGAGTCTCAAGAAATGATTCTGTAAGGTCACTGAGGATCCCTGTGTGGCCTGGGGCTCTACTTTGGAAAACTCTATATTATAAAGCAGCGTATGCTTCATTAATTTGGTAACCTGTGGGGACTGAGTTCATCTTTCAGATGCAGTGAGTTATTTTGCTTGTCTTTGTGTATATATATATATTCACATATACTATCGTTCTTGTAACATCTCCATGGGAGATTACAGTATTGCTTTTGTACTGGCTCACGTTCAAGTTTGTGCGTGTTTCTATTTGGAGGGTAGCATCTCAGAGCTTTCCTCTTGGACATGTGTAAACATGTAGGGCATTAAGAACAGAAGGTACTTTCAATCCTTTATTCTTTATATTTCAACAGGAATAAAAATTAAAAGCAGAGGATGATCATCATGAATGTTTTGAGAAAAATTGTTGAATATATTTTAATTCATTTTATTGGACAGAGTAATATGGTTGTGGATACAAAATTAAAACATCAAAGAATTTTTTTTTCATCCAAGAATTTTTAAATGGTTGCATGGATTTGTGTTTCTTGAGTGCACTACTGGCAGAGACCACAATCACATGGCTCATGAATATGTAGCTTTGCAAATTATGACTGTAGGTTCATGGGCATGGAAGTTATTATTTCTTTAAAACAAACTTTGAAAAAAACATTGAGTCATGATATATGGTTAGTAGAAAAACATGTTTCAGATCACATTTCATATCACGAGACTTTGGAGGAACTGGGCAAGCACAGTCCTCCCAGGAATTGGGGTAGGGAGAACGTGTGATTTTCCTCTTTCAGAATGTAGGGTCCCATCCTCATTTGGGAGGTAAATATTTCAAGACTGTTCCAGCACTTTATGTAAGTTTGTTTTTGCTGGACTTGGTGCACAAAATACATCAAAGCATAATCTCCTCAATGCCTTTCTGTGTGGGCACTGTTACGAGTTCTCAGGCCAATCTGCATAGATCCTACTTATACATAAACCTAAGCTCTAGAGAAATGCCTATTCTACTTTACCATAAGTCTTTTTTCCCCCTAGAATTGAACTAGCAAATTCTTGGCATGGCAGGTGTTTCTGAAATGCCCACGTGTTTTTCTTTGCTTTATTTGTTTTCCTTGTTTTGCTCTTCCTGTTCTCCTAAGCAGGCATCTCCAGAAAGAGATGTGTCAGTGAAAGAGTCAAGAAAAAGGAATAGGAATAGTAAAGGTTGGGGGTAGGGCAGGACAGAAGAGGGAGAGGAGCTCATCCTGACTGTGCAAGTGTTGAACTTTCAGCAATGCCAAAGTCATGTAAATGTGCGAAGTTGCGTGTGCGAGTTAAAGCAGCCTCACGGAGCTGTAACCTGAATAGCAGGCGCTCACCCAAGCGATAACTCAGGCTCTAAATGGACCACAGCCCAGCTATTGGGTGTGCACGCGTGCATGCGTGTGTGTTGGGGGGGGGAGAGAGAGAGAGCTTGATTCCTGGAACAGATTTTCCTCTGAGATTTCAGCAAGCATTTCTTTATCATTGGGGAGCTATGGCTCCTCGTTTCACAGGGCCCGTTTCTATCTTTTTAGATATAGAAGAAGATGACTCCAAAAACGACTTGGCCTTACTCTCACCCTCTTAGCTTTTTTTTTAACCAGTGCAGGGGAGAAAATTCTTGCTTGTTCTCCAAGTAATCCTCTTCACGCTTTACAAAGATTGGAGTTTACATAATATTTTTATCTATGGCACAGAGCAGTGATCCTCAAGTATGCCTGGGAATCATGGGATAGTGGGCGGAGGATTATAATGCAGTTGCCTGACCCTACGTTCCCACCCCACCCTGGAACCTGCATTTTAACATACTTTTGTCTGTGATACACTGATCTGAGGATCACACTTCAGGAAGCAGTGAGATTTCTTCTTAACACTGGTTTTACTATGCCTTCAAAATCTGGTGTGTATTTTACAGTTATGACACAGGTCAATTTAACTAGCAACATTTGAAGCTCTCAATGGCCAGTGGCTATTTTACTGGGCAGCCATAGAGCCAGGAGAGCCTGCCCTGAGCCCCTGGCAGGCACATGAGTGACCATGGCACTCATTCCCCTTTCTCCACTGCTCCTGAGTATGGCCTCAGAATTCTTCCCAGCACAGAACTTTAGGTAGCCACTGCCAGTTAATGGGACCTCAGGATTCATTCATTCATTTAACACTTATTGAGTGTCTTCTATACCCAACACTGCGCTTGGGATATGCCCATAAACAAAGCAGGCTAAAATCCCAGCCTCTGAAGGAGCTTACATTCTAGTGGGAGGGCTATAAGCATAATATACAAGTAAATTACACGGTACTTTAGAAGCTGGCTATATTATACTCTAATCTAGAAATAAGAACATGTAAAGCAGGTGTGAGGGAGTCAGAGCGCTAGAGTGGGGGCTGCCGGGTGGTTGGATTGTAATTTTAAATAGGCTCTATGGGGAAGGTAACATGTGAGTGCACATGAAGGAGATGAGGGGAAACTTCAGAGGAAACTCAGTTGCCACCCGTGCAATTACGTGCGGCCTGCATTTTCATCTGGGAGCGTGGACGAGGCGGGAGGAGGTGGGTAGGACTAGGTGAGGCCTGGCAATATGGCATTATCCTCAGCAAAGATTCTCTCTCCGTCCTCACTAAAGACCACACCAGCTTGGGGGAGGCCGCAGAGTGACTGTGAGGCAACCGCCAGGCCTCTGAGTCAGCTGATGTGCTGAGATAAGTGCTAAGACGAAGAGCCTCAGTTCCAGGAAAATGGTGTCTGCACCCATTAGCTGGCATTTGGTTCCCTTCCCTGAGGCTTGGGAGATCAATCTTGAGGCTTCAGTGGGTCTGCTTAGGACTTTAAGAGTTAAAGCTTAAACGCAGGTGTGGAAACAAAAGGGCTGGTTGCCTCTTTTGCTTGTTTCTTGCTCTTTTGGACAAGGTTGTTGAATCTGATCCAGAAAAAATAATAAACTTGGCTCTTGTTGCCTAGCTGTAAGTTCTTGTAATAAAACTCCCAGCACTGGCAGAGAGAGTAATGTTCTGCTTTTTTAAAAAGTCTGGTAGCATAACCAGAATGTAAAATACAAATGCTGTGCATGGTTTCAGTAGGGAAGAGCAGTCCGGAGAAGGGGTGGCGCAGTGCATTTTGAAGCCTGGGGCTTGTTGGACAGTCAGGTGCTTCACGTTTGCCCCTTCAGTGGACGCTTGCTAAGTAAGATTCAGAATTCTCAGGGCTCAGGGCTCTGTTTGTTCCCACAGGAAGATGTTTGTCATGTCAGGGAATGTCAGAGGACTGGGTTTTAATTAGCAAACAGGAGGAAAGTTTAGTGGATTCTGCGGGGAGACATGGAACTACTAAATGATTTGATAACTGGTTTTTAGGTCAGCTATTAGGTGAAAAATCAAATACTGGCTTTAAAGCCTGGCCGAAAGATCGTTTCTGGGCAGTGAGGGAAGTAAGTGTTGTGAGAATGAAGAAATTATGGCATCGCCTTTCCTGTAAGTAACACCATTGAGCTTTCATTCAACAAGCACTTACTGAGTCCCTGCTTTGTGCCCAGCACCTCTCCAGGCCAGGAGATTCAGAACGAACTAGGCACTCTCTTGGCCTTGTCAAGTGGGGTGGCAGGTTTGCTGGTAGATAGTAGCAGTTCACGCGAGAGAAGGGCTGGGCTAGTGGTGTGCACAGGGCACGGAGGGTAGCTCCATCCTGAGGAAAGAAAGGGAGTCGGGAGGTTTTACAGAGAAAGTGAAAACCTGTGGAGGACAGGAGCAGTTACCAGGTGAGCAAGCCAGGTGGGGAACAGGCTGTAAAAAGACCCAGGAGATGTGAAGCAGCATGATGTGTTCTGCCGTTGTGAGTGGTTCCATATGGCAAGTACTTGGGGGAGTGGTGGGAAGTGCGGCAGGCAGAGGCCCTCTCTGGTCCCGTGCCAGTTCAGATGCTTAGATGCTATCCTGCCTCATCATGTGTTTACTTTGTAGAAAGATCGCCTTGGTGACAGTATGGGTGAGGGATGGAGAGAGACAGGATTGGCAGCTTGGACAGCAGGAGGTTACTGTAATGGTTGAGATACTAGGTTGGTTGAGACATAAGGGCTGGAAGTGTGGTGGTAGCAGCACAAGGACCTACAAATAAGGTGGAAGATGGGGGAGGGAATGAATCGCCTTGGAAAGTTTCTGCCACGTTATCCAAATATAAAACCCTTGCTCTTCAGGGAGATCAGCTCAGTGCTTTGTGACCACCTAGAGGGGTGGGATAGGGAGGGTCGGGGGGAGACACAAGAGGGAGGGGATATGGGGATATATGTATACATATAGCTGATCCACTTTGTTATACAGCAGAAGCTAACACACCATTGTAAAGCAATTATACTCCAATAAAGATGTTTAAAAAAAAAACAAAAAAAACCCCTTGCTCTTTAACACTTTTTTAAAGCAATTCCATATTCAGTCATGTAGTTATTATCCTTGCAATAGTGATTGTAACCACTTCTCCTATTAGAAAAATACTATTTTTTCTTCTATTTCTTGTTTTCTGTTATTCTCTTTATATCTCTGTTCTTCCACAAACTTTAACCCAAGCCGGACTCCAGTAAGAACAGACACCACACCAGGAAGATAAGGCAGGGACTGGAGTGCTGACTGGTATAGGAGTGGTGATACTGACGTGTCATGTCTTTATTTCCAGAGGGCTCTTAACAGGTTCTAGCATGACGTCCTTACAGACAAGATGAGGATAATTCCGTTGGGTTACTTTGTAGTTGGCGAACAACCAGGGCAAGTGCTGTTTAATGCGCTTGGGTCAGCGTGGGAGCATGCCTGTAAGTCACGCTTGTCTGGTTCAGCTTCTCAGGGATTTAGATGAATGTGTAGATGGTGCACACACAAAATTTGTCTGGTTCAGCTTCTCAGGGATTTAGATGAATGTGTAGATGGTGCACACACAAAATTTAGAGATTTTTGACAGCTAACAGAATGAGCATTTTTATTTAGATGAATGTGTAGATGGTGCACACACAAAATTTAGAGATTTTTGACAGCTAACAGAATGAGCATTTTTAT
>NW_020837957.1:27226652-27399306 GCF_003676395.1 Aethalodelphis obliquidens | reverse complement strand
ATGTAAGGGAAGGTGTAAGGGAAGGTGTAAGGGAAGGTGTAAGGGAAGGTGTAAGGGAAGGTGTAAGGGAAGGATGTAAGGGAAGGTGTAAGGGAAGGTGTAAGGGAAGGATGTAAGGGAAGGTGTAAGGGAAGGATTCTCAAGCTGATAAAATAAAGACCTGGGGCTTTAGGTATCGTCGTGCCCACCTCCACCTCCACCTCCCTGGTGTGAGCTGCTGTTCTTTCTCCCCTGGATTATTCCAGAAGTCTACTACTGGTCTCCTGCTCCTTGTCTCCCTTCAGTCTAGCCTGGCCTTATTAGCCAGAGTGATCCTGTTAAAACATCTGTTAGGCCCATCTCACCTAGACTAAACACCACAGTCCTTAGCAACAGTCTGTAAGGTCCTATTGGACCTCCTGGTCTCCTCTGTGATCTCTGACCTCTCCTCCTACTCATCTGCCCCTCACCCCTGTGCTCCAGCCACACCGGCCTCCTTGCTGTCCCTTCCCCACACCAGACCTGTACCCTCACCGCTGCCTCCACCCGAGAACTCTTTCCCTGAGGTCCACATGCCCGGCTCTTTCATCTCTTTCAGGTCTTCACCTGCTCAGTGACTTTCTCAGTTAGACTTGTCCCATCACAACACTTTATAGTGCCCCCTCCTCTTCTCTCAATTTATATCATTCCTTCACACTTATTAACATATATTTTGTTCCTCTGACTTCCTTACTAGACTGTAAGCTTCACAAAACAGGAAATTTTGTCTGTTGCCCTCTCCAGTATATCCCCAGCACCTAGAAAGGTGCCTGACACTCAATAAATATTTGTTGGATGTATGGTTAAAGCATAAATTAATGGTTATGAGATAATAGTAGGGTTCAGCTGATATAAAAGCTGATGTGATCTTGGGCCTCATGCAGTGTTCACATAGATATAGAAAGATATTTATTGTAAAGAATTGGCTCACGTGATTATGGAGGCTAGCAAGTTCAAATTCTGCAGAGCCCATGTCCCAGTTTGAGTCCAAAGGGCAGCAGGCTGCATAGAACCAGGAAGAGCTGATGCCCAGTTCAAAGGCCGTCAGCAGGAGAATTCTCTCTTACTCAGGGGAAGGGTCAGCTTTTTGTTCTATTTAGGCCTTTGACTGATTGGGTGAGGCCCACACCCATTAGGAAGGGCAATCTGTTTTAGTTAGTCTACTGATCTAAATGTTAATCTCATCCAAAAACACCCTCACAGAAATACTCACAATAAAGTTTGACCAAGTATCTGGTACCCTGTAGCCCAGTCACACTGACACCTAAAACTAACCTTCACAGTACTCTCATCAGACCACACCCAAACCCTAGGTTTTGTTCTGGGCACCACATCCCAGAGACTATGCTGATGAAGCCCTGACAACATTGGTGTCTGGGGAGGAGATGGGGGGAGTTGGGACTGTTGCCCTGAAGAAGTGAAGTCGTGACTGGGGTTGAGTGATGACTTCAAACATTTGAAGGCTTATCTCATGGAAGAAAGAGGAAGGGATTCTTTGGTCTGGAAGGCCTACCTCAAACAAGTGGACTGAGGGCAAATCTTACAGGTAGAAAGTAGGAAGAGAACTCTTCTGCCTTGGGAGCTACCCAGGTCTTCTTTCTGGAAGGGTTCAGGCAGTGGCCAGCTGTAAGCGGGAGTCAGAAGTGTCCTGTGCTGGTCTGCCCTGGGTGCTGCTTCTCTGACCTTGGGTAGGCCTTTAGCTTCTCGGATGTTTCCTCCTCTCTACCGTGGAAATCAGACTAGCCTACCTCACAGGTCATCCTGAGGATCAGGTGGAAATAACAACACCTTGTAAAACTCGTTGGGGGTTGGGGTCAGAGTGAGAGAACTGGTGGTCAGAAGGGGCACCGACTCACCCCTTGTCGCGGCAGAAAATTTCCACTGACCCGCAGACAGGGACGCTTCCCTGCCCCTGGCAGCTTTGCTTTCTTCTCACTGGAATGTGCCTGAGGAGTGGCCGTTGACTCCTTTTCCACATTCCTCAGCCCTGAGTGTATGATCTGTGCCGCTGCTGGCCCTGGGGGAGACGGACGCGCGAAGTGCATGGCGCGTGGAGGGAGCTTCCCCTTTCGAGGAGTCAGCTACACGGTGGCGTCCCTTTTAATTACTTCAGGATACGTTCCCGAGTTGCTCCCCATTTCTACTCTTATTTACACTGTTCACATTCTTGCCTCTGGAATGCACCAGGGTGATCTATCCCACCTTCCACTCTGAAGAAATGTACTCTCTGCATAACGTATTTATAGCCCAAGTGTTTTATTTGATGGCCGTAACATGAATGAGAAAAAAAGAGCAGAACATCCAGGGATGCTTGCCTAAACATGCAGAACTGTGCTGGCAGTGGGACAAAGGCCTTTGGACTGTTGTGGGTTTTTTCAGTGACAGGCTTAATAAAAACGACTTTTTAGCACAAGTGCTTTTCAGTGAAAAGAAGATTTTACTACAGTGCTTAAGTCAGAAAATCAGATAAACATTGTTTGAAGTTCACTGTTGATGAGTAGCTAAGCTTCAGAGGATTTATGCATAGGTTGGCATGGTTACCGTTGGCAGGTAGTTGGTTCAGGAGCTTTTTCTTATGCAGGTGATGTCAAAACAAGGTCAGGGCTTCCCTGGTGGCGCAGTGGTTGAGAGTCCGCCTGCCGATGCAGGGGACACAGGTTCGTGCCCCGGTCCGGGAAGATCCCACATGCCGCGGAGCGGCTGCACCCATGAGCCATGGCCGCTGAGCCTGTGCGTCTGGAGCCTGTGCTCTGCAACGGGAGAGGCCACAACAGTGAGAGGCCTGCGTACCGCAAAAAAAAAAACAAACAAAAAAACACAAGGTCAAAGCTAAATGGTCCCCACTGGTTTTGCTTATAACTGGCATTGGGACATGTAGCAAGTGTCATTACTAGGTAGCACTTCATGGTGCCTGATACATAGTAAGTGTACAGTAAATGGTGACTGTTGTCAGTGGTCATAATTTACGCTCAGCTTATTAATGATTAGTTCCGGGTTTCCCAAGCCAATACAACCCAGAAAGGTTCTATTATTCTTTATTAAGTACTAAACAGCCCAATTTCTAGGATAGAAAGAGCTGTCAATTTGGGGATCCAATTTGGGGATCCAGTAGATGTTCGAGTGGCAGTAACGTTCGGTCAGTCCAAAGCGTAAACCAGGATTTCTCAGTCATGGCGCTATTGACATTTCAGATAATTCTTTGTTATGGGGGCTGCCCTGTGCACTGTAGGATGTTTAGCAGCATCCCTGACCTCTATTCACTAGATGCCAGTAGCTCCTCCCTCCCAGTTGTGACAATCAAAAACGTTTCCAGGCATTGCCAAATGTTCCCTGGGGGGCAGAATCACCCCTGGTTAAGAACCACTGGTGTAGAGGAAACTGTGAGATGCACGTTGGGCTTCTCAAACTGTGGATCATGCAGTACCCATTAAGGCTAGGCTTCTCAACTGTGGCTGAACATTGGAATCACCCAGGGAGCTTTTTTTTTTTGCGGTACGCGGGCCTCTCACCGCTGTGGCCTCTCCCGTTGTGGAGCACAGGCTCCGGACGCACAGGCTCAGCGGCCATGGCTCACGGGCCCAGCCGCTCCGTGGCATGTGGGATCCTCCCGGACCGGGGCACGAACCCGCGTCCCCTGCATCGGCAGGCGGACTCTCAACCACTGTGCCACCAGGGAAGCCCCCCAGGGAGCTTTAAAAAATCCTGATGCCTGGGTCCCACCCCCAAGTTCTAATCCGGGATATGGCCTGGGCCTCAGGATTTTTAGAAACTCTTCAGATGCTTCTAGGTTTCAGCCAAGAGGGCAACTACAGCATGAGTAGGTGATGGAATCAGTTTGGTGAAGTGCTTCTTTGCTAGCATTTAAAAAGTATATGTATATATAGTTGGAGAGAAAATATTAATGCCTGGCATAATAGTTAGGGTAAGTACTGTTTTGTATGTGTGTGGAGGCTGAAAACATTGCTGGCAAGGGTAGAGCCCTAAGCAGAGTCCCTGCCCTCAACCTGCTGTTAGTCTGGCTATAACCACTTCAGAAACTGCTTGCTTTTTGTTAATGATAGTTAATGTGAAAACATTTTTTATTGAGGTATAATTGACATATAGCATGATATTAGTTTCAGGTGTTCAACATAGTCTTCAATATTTGTATATATTGTAAAACGATCACCACAATAAGTCTAGTTAACATCTGTCACCATATGTCCAGAATTTTTTTTCTTGTGGTGAGAACTTTTAAGATCTGTTGTCTTTAGCAACTTTTAAATATGTGATACCGTGTTACTAACTATAGTCACTAAGCTGTACATTACATCCCCATGACTTATTTAGTTTATAAGTTGAAGTTTGTACCTTTTGACCCCTTTGCCCGTTTCACTCACCCCCTACCTCCCACCTCTGGCAACCACCAATCTCTTCGCAGTATCTGTGAATTTGGTTTTTTGTTTTGATTTTAGACTCCACGTATAAATGAGATCATATGGCATTTGGCTTTGTCTGACTTACTTCACTTAGCATAATGCTCTTGAGGTCCATCCATGTTGTTGCAAATGGCAAGATTTTATTCTTTTTTATGGCTGAAAATATTCCATTGTGTATATATGCCACATCTTTATTCATTCATCCATGGGCACTTAGGTTGTTTCCATATCTTGGCTGTTGTAAATAATGCTGCAGGGTGCATATATCTTTTCAAGTTAGTGTTTTCATTTTCTTCAGATAAATACTCAGAAGTGGAATTGCTGGATCGTATGGTAGTTCTGTTGTTAATGTGAAATTTAATACAAAACATTTAGAGTTCTGTGGCTTGGGAATTTTTGAGCCTTTTTGCTCACATTTTGAGGTTCCACCCTGACACTGATAAAATCAGTTATAAATGCTAGCCAATAAAGATGACATGCATATTTTCACCAGCAGCTAAATTTAATTATAGTACAGCAACAAGATGATAATTTTCCCCCTTTGTGTGTGTTAATTATATATACCATGATATGCTAGGTCAGCATTGGTCTAAATACATCCAGCAAAAAATGTGGGACTTGCATCAATCATCCCAAAAGTTTTATGAGGATCAGTCTAACAGCCTCTTGACTTCCTTATCTATGGGAATTTGGGGGTCTTACAAAATAAACTGTAATACACATTCATCTCACTACGAGGAAGTAGTATACAAAGTGGTAGAAGACAGGCCAGCTCTGCCCATTTTTTATCTCAGTGCTCAGGAGACATTAAACCAAAGGGACTCTTGCTGTGGTGGTGACTCTGATGGCAGAGGCTGCAACTGTGGAAGACTCGGACGTCAAGTTCAGGTGCTAGCAGGCCTTTGGGATCACTTGCACTGATCCAGAAGCCCATTACAAGCCTATGAAAACACACCAAGGCTTCCTGTTTAACTTGAAACTCATTCCTTGAAAGGTTGGCCTTCAATTTAGGTATCTGGAAAATAGTGATGAGTCTCATGATTCCTCACAATGCACTCTCTCATCACAAAGTTCTTTAAAAATTCAAAAGGACATCCTGCCTTGTTTGTAGTTTTGTCTTTACCTGGAAGAAGGTAGGCTTGTGATTGTTTCTTGAATCAGCTGCTGAAAAAAGATGATGTGCCTCTCTAACAAAGGGAAGAGGTTGGATTGACAAATACCCATTAATTGTCTGATTAGTTCTTTCACTAATCATGATTCAGCTCTGGGTGACTGCACCACATTAAATATGCAATTCTGTTTCTTCTAGGTGTCTGAGGGATCTGTGGTCCATTTTTCATCAGGAAACTTCTCCTTGTCAGCAGAAACAGAGGAAAGAAGCTTCCCGCATGGAAATGAGCATCTGTTAAATTGGGCCCGAAAGGAATATGGAGCAGTTACTTCATTCACTGAACTCAAGATAGCAAGAAACATTTATATTAAAGTGGGGGAAGGTAAATTTTATGTGGCATCAATTACTGACTGATTTATGACAGTCAGTTTTTTTCTTTTCTGAGACCAGGTGGTTAGGGCGGGGAATTATAGAATTACAGATTGTTGGAGCTGGCAGGGACCTGAGGGATCACCGGGGCCTACTCACCACCACATCCTCTCCTTCCCTTTTTCCTTCTGAGGAGACAGACCGGTAATGGGGGAGAAGTGGGGAGTAGCCTGGTTGAGAGAGGAGAAGGTGGTTGTGCAGAATTTAGAAGACACCCATGCACAGAAGTCAGAAGAAGTGAGTGGAGGCCGAGAAGCTGAGGTGTGGGAAAGGAGGGAATACCTGATGGAATGCACGAAGAGTTAGCAGGATGGGTCAACAGTTAGAGCTTCCTCCCACTTATAATTCTGTAGACATTTGAAGCCAATGTCAGCTTTATGGCCTCGAGACATCAGTTAAGTTTTGGACAATAGCAGAGGAAAAGTGTTTGAAAATATTTTTTAATACTAATGCCTGTTACAAGGACAAATTATTGGAGAAAGGAACTGTTTAGCCTTGATAAGAAATTGCCCATTTTAATTTCCTTGCCTTGCAGAGGGATATAAATATCTGGTGACTCAGCTTTGAAAGCATATTATTTCTTAAATAACTTTTTAATCATTATTTTTAGTTGAGGAGCTCCCGAATAAGTCACTGGAAATAACAACTCTTGTGAATGGGTCCTTGTTACAGTCAGGTGATTGTGTGAAAATGGCATTTCAGGTCCTCAGGGTCCATCTGCTTTCTTTTGAAACCTACAGCAATTGTCACCTCTTCCACAGGCAGCGTGGCAGCACAAGTGAATTATTGAATGCTAGTTCCCAGCCCTTTTTTGGATCTGGGATGTTTAATATCGATGCAGGAAGAGGTGGACACTGAAGTTGAGTGTGTGCTCTGTGCAGAGGCCATATCAGGTGCCTTCACATGCACCCCACTTAACCCTGCCAGTAATCCTAGGAGAAAACCGTTATTTCCACCATTTTGCAGAGGGGTTGGTAGAGGGTTAACCTAACTTGCTCATATCCACATTACTAGCAAGTGACAAAACTAGAACTCAAACTCAGGTTTCCTGACCTTTGAGTCTAATGCTTATTTCCTGATGCTGCATTTTAAGTCTTAGCCAAATAAGCGTAACCTAAACGTGAAAGTAGGTTACCTGGATGGGCAGACTTGTTTAGTTGAGTAGAGGGAGGAAGAGTTTTAGACGAGAACTGGGTTCAAAAAGTTGAAGTTTGTTACTAAACTCTCATGGTATTCAGGCAGCTAAGCATAGAGGTCAAGTCCTATTGGAACAAAACAAAAAGTCTCTTTTAATAAAGGTTCTAAGCCCTGACCAACAGTCTCTATTTCTGAAGCAGAATTCTGGTGCATATTGATTGAATATTGATTACCCCCCTGGAATGTGTTAGAATAAGAATATGTGTTATGGTAACATGTAGAATGTTGGGCTCGTTTCTCTTTCTGGTGCATGTGCTTCTGTGTACAGGAGTGAGGGGTTCCATGACTTCCCCAAGGCTGCACACTGGATCAGGGAAGAACTTTAAGGACCTGGTGTCCCACCCAGTAAAAACTGTTTAACTCCTTGGCGACACCTTTGGAGCCCCTGAAACTTGACTCCAGCCACCAGTTGGGTATAAGTCGCTGGCCCATACCATGGAGAGGAGCAGCTGGGAGAGTGAGGGTCCTTGGTTAGGTTGGTGGACCACAGGCGATGTTGTCTATCACCATGGATTGGACTCTGCTGAACAAACCTCATCCACTGGTTTCCCAGAACCTGACCTGTCTCTACCCAACTGAGGCGGGAATCCTAGGCCATGAGCCTCCTCTTGTTCTTTCCCCAGTGGTTCTCAAAGTGTGGTCCCCACCCCAGCAGCATCCTTATCACCTGGGAACTTATAGAAATGCTGGTTCTTGGACCCACCCCAGACCAAGTGAATTGAAAACCCTGGGGTCCAGCCATCTGTGTTTTAGCAAGCACTCTAGGTGATTCTGTTGCTTGCTAACGTTTGAGAACTACTGCTCTAACCTATATGCTTAGAGTGGAAGAACTGAGGGCTTTCGGTTCTTATCCTAGCTGGTCTCATTACCTGTGAGGCTTCAAGCAACACTCTGATTTACCTACCACCGGAGCCTCAGTTTCTATAACGGCAGCATGAGGTGTTTACATTACCTCCCAGGTTCTTAGAGTATATTATTCTAGCTCTCAAAGTGGTTTGTCAATCCTTTCCTAAAATACAAATAAGCATGTGACTTCCCCCCTCCCCCAAACTTGCCAGGTTTCTACCCGGGGATTCCCCTTTGTGGTTTCCTTTCTGCTTGGCAGTTGGTGTAAGTTTTGATGCCAGGCATGCGGAAGGTCATTTGGGGGGAAAAAAACCCCACACACATGCATGCACGCACAACAAAAAGTGATCAGCTTATTCACCTTAGTGACAATGGCAACTGGGACTTAAGCCCTTAACAACATCAACTTTTAAACAATTAAACCTTTCCTGGTGGTTTTAGAGGGTCACAATGTGGGTGAGTGTTTTGTTATTTGTCTTAAATCTCACACCATTGTTAATTCAGGAAACCTATGCCATGTGCCTACTCTATTATGTGCCAGATGCACCCCAGGCACACCTATGAACTGGGTATACGGGCCAGAGTCCCAGGAGGGTCCTAGTCTCTTGAGTTCCAGACTGACCCGTCCCGGGCCCATACCTCCACCCTCTGATTCTTGATTAAGTTTCAGCCTTGCCACCCCAACATCATCTTCTGTCCTGTGATCTGGGGGAGGCATCCGCAGGGCTGCAGCTGCAGGGTGTGCGTTCCTCATCTGCTCATCTGGCAAAACCCTCAGCAGATGTGGAGGGGAGGCTGCTCCGGCGGCCTGAGTCGGCAGAGCCCTGGCCTCTTCTCTCTGAGGGGGTCTTTAGGGAAGAATACAGAATGCAGAGCCAACGCTTTCTTGAAGCGAGCCTCCAAGCAGGGGCCTCGTGAACTCCTCTGGTCCCCTCTGTTCTAGGGGTGGCACTGGGGGTGCCATGGTGCACGGAGCCAGGATGCCACAATGTATGTTGTGAGCTTCAGTAGAGGGGAGGTTGCACAGTTGGGCAGGCAGGGGAGGGCACTGTCAACCCAATCTTGGGAACTCCCGGGCTGATTCCTCACTCCTAAGTGAGACTTGCATATGAATCTGAACCCTGGCATGCTGTCCATTAAATGAAAAAGGCAGAAGTCTGTTTCATTAGAGTGCCAGGGCTCTGATTAATTACCCCTTCTGAATAAAGCTTGCTACACCTAGAACTTCCTTGACACTGGTCCCAGCTGTCACACTGCCAGCAGTTTCAAGTCCTGTTTAAACATTTAAACCACTAAATGGAAATCCCATCAGCCATGGTGTGTAAGCATCATGTGCCGTTGGGGGAGTATCTTCAGACTGTTAGTAATTGCATCACTTTCCCTGGTGGAGGTGATGAACAGCCCTCAGCACAATCAGATAATGTTTATGAAAGCACCTTATAAACTGTAAAGTGCCATGTAAACATTCGCTGTCTGTGTCAGGATTATGGGAAAGAGTAGAGGTCTGCCCTCACTGTTTCCCTCAAACTGTTACCTTCAGCTTTTAGAGTATTGCTTTGAGGGATAAATATGAAGGAATGATTAATTCTACACCGTGCGCCAGAGAATTAGTTAGGTTGCTGGTTCTTCTATTAATTGAAGTAGCAAATATCCAAAGAGGAGCATGTTTGGGGATAGGATAGGTCATTGGATTCAGTGTTGAGTATGCTGACTAAAATATCTATTGGATTTTTGGGTGGAAGGTGCTTGGTAGGCAGATGACAACGCAGGTCTGCAGCTCAGGAGTCATGATCTAGGTATAAATTGAAGCCGTGGGAGTGATTGAGATCATCTAGGAAGAAAACGAAATAAAAAGAGAGTTGAGGAAGGAATTGAGATTCTTAGTCTTGGTTTATATCAGGATTAACCATGGAGCTTTTCAAAAAGAAAGCGTCCTAGGTCCCACCTAGATCTTCTGAATCAGACTCTCTGGGGTGGGGTCCAAACAGGTGGATTCTGATATGCACCAAAGATTGAGGACCACTGGTGTTTAAAGGATGAGCAGACGAGGAACTAGTGAGAGGCTGAAAGGTAGGTCAGAGGAAATGGGTGAGGACAAAGCAGAATCAAAGAGAACAGGAAAGGAGAGAATTTAGACCAAAAGAGGCCACTAAAGTTGGTCAGTAGGAGGCCACTGGTGACCATAGAGGAAGCATTTCAGGACACAAGCTTGTGATTTCCTGTGTCCTGCACTTGCCCAGTGTCACTGTTATCTTCTCTCCTTTGAGTCTGGTTACCATGTAGTTCAATGTGTTTTTTTACTTTCAGATCAAGTGTTCCCTCCCACATGCAACATAGGGAAGAATTTTCTCTCCCTCAATTACCTTGCCGGGTACCTTCAGCCCAAAGCTGCAGAAGGGTGTGTGATATCCAGCCAGCCCCGAGATAAGGAAGTACACATCATTGAGCTAATCACCCCCAACTCTAACCCCTACAGGTGAGTGTGAGTGTGAGTGTGTGTGTGTTGTGTGTGTTTTCTGAACTAAGAGATGAAAACAAAGATCTGATATGACTTGATATGATTCTGACTTGAGACAGGGAGAGGCTTAGCCCTCCCTCGTGTGAGGGGGAGGAAGCCACTGATGCTTTGGGTGAGATTCACAGAAGCTTTGAAGAAGGGAGTAAAGGTACCAGTGTCATATTTTATTTTCTGCATCTGTCTCTAGATCCCATATATCCCAGATGAGTTCTGAAGCCTAATTTGAACTTCTTGGTATAGTCGTCCATTGGTGTCTGTGGGAGGTTGGTTTCAGATCTCCCTCGGATACCAAAACCCATAGATGCTCAAATCCTTTATATAAAATGGCATAGTATTTGCATATAACCTACGCACATTCTCCTGTATACTTTAAATCGTCTCTAGATTACTTATCATACCTAATACAATATGTAAATAGTTGTAAATACAATGTAAATAGTTGCCTGCATGTGGCAAATTCAAGTTTTACTTTCTGGAACTTCCTGGAATTTTTTTTTTCCCCAATATTTTCCATCCGTGGTTGGTTGAATCTTCAGATGTGGAACCTGCAGATACAGAGGGTGGACTGTACTAGTTATAGAATAGTCACTCTTACTCCATTATTATCTCCTTTGACTGAGGTTATCCCTGTTAAGAAAATTACAAAATGTGCCTTGTTGACATAATTATTATTTTGACAATATTATGTGGTTTTTTTAATACTATGTTTTTTAACAGATTCCTGTTTATAGTGTCCTCAGAGCACTTTTGCACTCATAACTGTTTAAATCTGTGTGTGAATGTGTGTGTGTGTGTGTGTATCAGAGGAGTGGCCCTTCATGGTGACACACCAAAGAGCCATTAGATACCACTTACCTCTCTCTCTCTCACCCCCACCGTCCTGCCCCAGGACTGGAAATTTAACTCTATCAAGAATGATTGTGGAATTTAAGAAAGAAAGAAAGAAAAGGGAGAGTGTAGGCCTTTCTCCCACTTTCACCTGCATTTCATGGGGACTAGTGAGTTAAAATGTAAATTTATATTATAGAAGGATTTCACAGTTAAAATTCTAATGAAACTTTGATTTCAAAAGTGATTAAACTACCAATCGGTTTTGGTAGGGTTGGAAATGGAATTCTGTTCCATGTAAAGAATTTGTGGAAAATTAAAAGGGAATGGGAATAGAAGCGATCTGGCATATGTGCTTAGATATAAGCCTGAGGCTTCATTTGAGTACTGTATATCATTCATTTTACGGTTTACAAGTGTGTAAAACCAAGATGGAAATAAAGACTTTCCCCTAAATCCAGAATGACAGAGATGTTATTGTTTGGTAAAAATTCTCTTTTATACTGGATTCTTAGAAGTTTGGATTGTATTCATTAATTTTCCAGTAATCACTTGGTTGACCATCTGTTTTTTTATTTTAATAACTGTATATCCAGAAGTTTGGGAAAGTAAATGCAGATATGATTTTGTGACAAATGTTAATGGCTTAAGCACACCTTATATAAGTCAAGAAATTCTCTAGCCTTCTGCCTCTTATTTTATTCTGAAGCTTCCTCACTGCTTTACTGCCTCCCTCTTCCATCCACCCTGTCATCCCACTCACCAAACTGCCGCCCACTACTGCTCTGAAGGATTTTGAGCATATAGCAGTTTAGAACGTTACACATCAAAGGTGCTGGAGGCTGAAAAAGCAGCAGTTCTGCTTCAGAAGTAAACTCTCCGGGTTTGTTCACGTCCATTTCAAACAGTGGCTGCCGCATCATACAGGGAGATCACAGAGAGATCAGCTCTGCTTTGCGTCCACCTGGAGGGGTGGGATAGGGAGGGTGGGAGGGAGACACAAGAGGGAGGGGATATGGGGATCTATGTATACGTATAGCTGATTCACTTTGTTATACAGCAGAAACTAACACACCACTGTAAAGCAATTATACTTCAATGAAGATGTTAAAAACAAAAAAAGTGGCTGCATTAAGTAACCACCTTTTTTTTCTTTTTTCAACAAAGAGAAAAAGTTTAGTGGCTAATTGTCCACAGGCATATTTTTCTATTGTTATGTAAAACCATTTTGTTATGTGTGCACTAACAATCTGTTTTGCACATGTCATTTGCCTGGGATCAACTCCAGCTTTTTAATCAACTGGCCAGACGCTGGAAACATGAAGACTTGGAAGAGGGGAAGATAGTTGCAACTTTCTGGCATTTGGGTCCTAACTCTGCCTTTGTTTTCCATTCACAGTGCTTTCCAGGTGGATATCATAATTGACATAAGACCTTCTCGAAAGGATCCTGAGGTGGTCAAAGATCTCATCCTGATCTTGAAGTGCAAAAAGTCTGTCAACTGGGTGATCAAATCTTTTGATATTAAGGGAAACCTGAAAGTTATCGTAAGTTAGTTAAGCGTTTCTTTGTTTTGATGAATGGTGGTAATTTAAGCTGTGTTTGTATTTTTGTGAAGTTTCTCTCTGTTATTTTTCACTTTATAAAAGAGGCTGCTCCTTGGCTTCTCCTGACAAGGGCGAGCGGGGTGGTAGTTAAAAACATGGTCTTTGGGGTCAGTACAGACCCAGATTTAAGTTCAGGCTCTGCCATTTACAAACTCTGACCTTGGGCAAGCTCCTTAACCTCTCTGGACCCCACTTGCCTCATTTGTGAAATTCCTGGAATGTATTAGTGTGCTTCCCAGACTTAGTAAGTATAAAATAATGAACACAAGCCTTTCATGGCTGAGAGCCCTGTAGGGGCCTCAGTGTCATGGTCCTAAATTTCAGCTCTCACTTTGGGGTTGGGTACTGAAGGAAGCTGTGGGAAATCAGCTGACTCCAGCCCATTTTTCTTTTTGAGATAAATACTTGGTATTGGCATGTCTTTTTTTTTTTTTTTTAATTAATTAATTTATTTATTTATTTATGGCTGTGTTGGCTCTTCGTTTCTGTGTGAGGGCTCTCTCTAGTTGTGGTGTGCAGGCCTCTCACTATTGCGGCCTCTCCTGTTGCAGAGCACAGGCTCCAGACACGCAGGCTCAGTAATTGTGGCTCACGGGGCAGGCTGCTCCGCGGCATGTGGGATCTTCCCAGACCAGGGCTCGAACCCGTGTCCCCTGCATTGGCAGGCAGATTCTCAACCACTGCGCCACCAGGGAAGCCCCTGGCATGTCTTTTTTGCTTGCTTCTAAGGGTGAAACACTGATAAAAGCATTATAGCCATGGAGAGGTTAGTGAGATGATGCTGGAAAAGCATCCCCCAGCCTGTTCCCTAAGCATTATATTTCATGAAGGAAATATACTTAAGAAGTTTAGCTGGATGGCATGACAGGCAAACAGTAGCTAGTTTCCTGAAAAGATGAATGTTGAAATTTGGTAAAATAAATCTTTTTCAAGTCTTTAGGGAGATAACTATTTGACAGAATATTGGAGCAAATTATATTGAAAGTTAAAGAAGAATTGCCCCTCCTCATTTTTAAGAAGATAATCACCTCTTTAGCATCTCTTTCGTGGGCTCAAATTTTTGTGCATTTTCTTTTATAAAAACCGTGGCCAGTTCCTCTTTCAGTACCTGCATTGAATCAACTGGAGTGGGTTTTACGTTTTCACTATTTGGGGAGAGGGATACCTTTGGCGTTGGTATTATTCATTCATGGCACCTTCCGTGTGATAATGCAGTGACAGAGCCAACGGTCCCCTGGGCAGCGTCATGTGCAAGCATTTGCCAGGGGCATCAGGCAAAGCCATGAGCACACACATCGTAATTTTAAAGTAATCATTTCTGGTTCCTGTGGGGTTGTTGTTGTTGTTTTTTTTTTTTTAACTTTGAGAGGATCCCAGTGAGCCGTCATGTGTACTGGTGATACATTAATTTGGTATTGAGCACAGAGCCCAGCAGTGATTTTCTGAAGTCAGAGCTGTTTTGATTGTCTTCCCTGGCATGGCCCGAGGGGTGTTGGTGACCAGGGGTGTCTGCGGCCTTTGCTGCCTGGCACACCAACCAAATGTTTTTAATTTCAGAATAACAAAAACAGGAAAGGGAATCATGCTTTGAAAGGCAAAAACATACGGTACATTTTAATTCCCTGCTGGAGTTCTTGTGTAAATGTTCTTTTGGCCCTGACCCTTCAATGGCTCTTTCTCTCCCTGAGTATGTGTGCCTGGTCCATGGCCGTCCTGGAGTTCACTTTGAACATCCCCACTTCTCATATGAATCAGAAAGGCTAGAAATGAGATTGCTCATCCCAGTGCGAGATCTGTTTATATTGCTCTCCTTGGCCGTACTCCTGTTCCAGGCCAATTTTGGACAATGCATGACAACATTGCTAAACAATTAGGTAATGTTTCATGATGTTCTTTTTTATTCTCCCAACCAGTTTCATGCTTTGTGATTTCTTAACTGCTGTCTCAGATGTGAATTCTGACTGTGCTGGGAGGAATAGTTACCTGCTAATAAAAGGCTGCTAATAAAAGGGTGGAGTGGAAAGAATCCTGGCTTTGGGGCCAGAAAGGGCTGGATTCAAATCCCATTTCCAATTGCCATTACTCCCAGTTGATACTGGGCAGTCTCATTAAATTCTGGGTCTGTTTCCTTTCCTGTGAAATGGGTACGATGATAGTACTCACCTAGAGAGTCCTTGTGAGGTTTAGCAGAGTCCATTCATTCATTCAACAAATATTTGTTAAGTGTGTCCTGGGTATTTCATCTAAAGCACTCAGCATACTGCCTGCACATGGTGAGTTCTCAGCTACATGTACTACTTAGCTTCTGTGAGCCTCAGGTTCCCCTTCTCTAGAAAGGAATAGTAATGCCCAGTCCTTATACTTTGGAGGAGAATTAATTAACACATGTAAAGCTCTTAGCACAGTGCCTGCCATAAAAAGGAGGGTTCATCTTCCTTCTATTAACAACTCTTTAAAAGTTTGTCTGTAGGAGCAATTAACAAAGTGAAGACAAGGACAAATGTCCACTAAAAGAATTGTATGGAACTTGATGGGGTAAATTTAAAGAAGAGCATGCAGACATAGAGAACGGATGTGTGGACACCGGGCGGGGGTGGGGTGGGGTGAATTGGGAGATTGGGATTGACGTATGTGCGCTACCATGTGTGAAACAGATGCTAGTAGGAACCTGCTGTACAGCACAGGGAGCTCAGCTCGGTGCTCTGTGATGACCTATATGGGTGGGATGGGGGGGTGGGAGGGAGATCCAAGGGGGAGAGGATATATGTATACATGTAGCTGATTCACTTCGTTGTACAGCAGAAACTAACACAACATTGTAAAGCAACTATACCCCAATTAAAAAACCAAACCAAAACAAAACATAGGCGCGCGCGTGTGTGTATATGTGTGTCAGGAATGGGACCTGGGTAGAATGCACCCTCCAAAAGACAGGATGGTCCTAAGAGACACAAAGGGTTGTGTGCTGGAGCCAGATGGGACTACTACAAGTGTCCACATTACATCGCCATGCCCAGCTCTGGCTTTTAATTCAGGGCCCTTATGGACCATGCATAATCACATTTTGGAAGAACCTCCAACACATAAAAGAATAGATGGAGATAACTTGTTAGAAATTTCCTGTTGTATTATTTCATATGGCCTCAGGGCTTCAAGTTTGGAAATAGTGAGTTTATTCTTAGAAAAGACATTTTTTAATCCCAGTGGGAATATACACAACTCTCTGCCTAACCCGTCCCCCAGATGCCCCCTCCCAGACATCAGCAGTTTTGATGCAGGTGTGTTGGGTGGTGGGAGAGAGGGGAAACCACTCAGACTCTACTTAGCTCATCGGCCTTTGTGAAGATACGAGTGGGAAATGGCGGTGGTATTTGAGACCTCCTTGAACACTCGCATAGGAAGTAGCTATACTGAGGCCTTGAAAAAGCCTGGGGACTCCCAGAAATACAGGATGAGGAATTCACTCATTGCCGGGAACCAACTTGCCTGCCATTGTCCCAAACCTTGCTGCTTTACAAATGCGTAGGTAGATTTCTAGCCTTGTAAGTCACGAGGTGTCATGAGTATGAGTTGTACTGACAGCTCCTAGAGTTAATGTGGAAAGGTGTAAACAAGTCATTCCATATTGTTACAAAAAGGATAGGTGGCAGTTATGATGATAGTATTCTGGAAATACAGTATTTTCTCAGCTGTCCAACAACATGAAAGACTAGTGCAGATGAGGCCAAGCGGTATTGTTTAGGCCAATGTTGCAACTCCAGCCAGTCAAAACAACAGGCTACCTTGAAAGGCTGGAAGAAGCTGTGCTGAAGAAAATGCTATTGACTCAGTGAATAAGAAGTTCTAAGAACAAATTGGATCCTTCTTTACTTCATTTTAGTTTCCTTCTTTCCTTCCTTCCTCCCTCTCTCCCTCTCTCCCTTCGTTTCTTCTTTCTCTTTCCCTAAGGAATTTTCTCTGAAGGAGTTTTCTCTGAATCCCAGTAAGAATAGAATAATCCAAACCTGTGAAACTGAGGTTTTTTTTGCAAATGGCTACAGAACTTGGTTAAAGCTCTCTGTGGCCCTTGCGTGCATCACTGTGACTGGCCAGTGTGGCAGTTTTTCCTCAGATAAGCACTTTGGGTAGTAGAAGAATATACTGGGTGAGATCCTTTAAGCTTTGAATTGAAAATGTGTGTCCTCAGCCAATATCTCACAACCAGAGAGGCCAAGAGAACTTAGAGGCTGTGAATCTTCTATGGTTTTACAGTGGGAAAGGATTAATATTTAGTCATGTTAGGGGCAAACAGAATGGGAAACAAATGGGGAATTTAGGAAAAATGCTGCATGTATGCAGAAGAAAATAATTGGGCATGGAAATTAAAGTGATTTTTATATGGCATGAGATGGCATAATCTGCTTGCTGGAAGGGCCTTCCAGCCCTGTTGGAGCATTTGTTGAAAATGTGGTGACTTCCCTTTGGGGTGCCCCCTGCAGCATTCAGCTCCCTCACCGTCTGAGAAGGTCACTGCTGTAGGATCAGAAGGTGATGTGAAATTTACCTTCCATGTCCTTGTTACTCAGAGTCCTTTTATATCCTTTCCTGGAAAGATTTCTGTCATTCAGTTTTAAGTTTGTAACTGATTACCAAGTGAAAGTTAAATTTAACAGTTACTTGTACTGCCGGATAAAAATATTGGTACTATACATAATGGAATATTACTCAGCCATAAAAAGAAATGAAATTGAGTTATTTGTAGTGAGATGGATGGACCTAGAGTCTGTCATACAGAGTGAAGTAAGTCAGAAAGAGAAAAACAAATACCGTATGCTAACACATATATATGGAATCTAAAAAAGGTTATGAAGAACCTAGGGACAGGACAGGAATAAAGACACAGATGTAGAGAATTGACTTGAGGACACGGGATGGGGGGAAGGGTAAGCTGGGAGGAAGTGAGAGAGTGGCATGGACATATACACACTACCAAATGTAAGATAGATAGCTAGTGAGAAGCAGCCACATAGCACAGGGAGATCAGCTCGGTGTTTTGTGACCACCTAGAGGGGTGGGATAGGGAGGGTGGGAGGGAGACGCAAGAGGATGGAGATATGGGGATACATGTATAAGTATAGCTGATTCACTTTGTTATAAAGCAGAAACTAACACAACATTGTGAAGCAATTATACTCCAATAAAGATGTTTAAAATATATATGTGTATATATATATGTATATATATATGTAGAGGGATGGTAACTTAATTAATTAATATTTTAAACCATAAAATCTGAGCATATTCTGTTAATAGAATTGGCAGATGTATACAGTTACAGGCTTCCTAAATTGATCATAAATTATAAATGAAGTATGAACATTGACTGTTTGACCGTGTGGAATTCAGTAGTTTACAAAGGTGGGATAGTCTCCACAGTGAAGTAACTAAGTTGTGCCTTCTTTCATTTAACTCTAGGGTATAGGATTTGGGGAAAATATAACATGTACACCTGTATATTTTATATATAATTTTAAATAAAAATAAGGAAAAGTTTGGTATCATATTTGGTGTGTGTGTTAATAAAATTTAAACATTAGCTCTGTAGTGACATACTAGGTATGCTTATGATAATTAGTTTATCAACCAATGACAAAAATGATTATGCCATTTGTATCAACATAAGCAACCCAAATGGTATAACCAGTCAGCATGAGTTTCTTAATCTGCTGTTAACAGATTTTCACATCAGTATTCTCAGCCCAAGGAGAGTAGGGATCAAAAGAGTAAATAGTTCTTTCATACACAATAGAGAATCTATTTGTTTCAGATATTAAGGCACTGTTTAATTTCACACACTCATGAGTGAAATTTTACTATTGTCTTCAGGCTCCTAACAGTATTGGCTTTGGGAAGGAAAGTGAAAGATCCATGATAATGACCAAATCAATAAGAGATGACATTCCTTCAACCCAAGAGAGTCTGGTCAAGTGGGCTTTGGACAATGGCTGTAGTCCAGTAACATCATACACAGTGGCTCCTGTGGCTAATAGATTTCATCTTCGGCTTGAAAACAATGGTAAGTATGATTTTTTTTTTTTTTGTATAAAAAATATCCCCCAAATGAGTTTTCCAATGAGGAACTCTCATTTCAGCTTATATGGTGCTGTTTTTCTGTTGCAAATTTTAATGATTCATTCACTACTTTTCGCTATAAAGCTTAAAGTTACATAGAATTGTGCTAGATTATTTTGGGGAAATTATCTTTAATATAGATTTTTTTGTAACAGAGTTGATTGCGTGTTGGAAAACTTAGTTATAGATCACTTTCGCTGTGCTTATATTAAGGATAAATTATCCTGGGTTCTTTTCTCAGAGGTACCTAATGATCACTTTTGGCTGATACACAGAGGGGCTGGGCCTGCAGGAGAGAAGTCTTAGTTCAGGCTGGATCTTATAGGAAAATAGTCATGAGTACTCGTGCTTTTGCATACTCATCCAGAGGGAATGCAGGAGTTATTATCCCACTTTGATGGAGGAGAAAGCAGAGGCTTAACAAGTTCTTAAGGTTCTCCAGAATCTGATCGGTAGTAAGACTTGAAACCCAGGTTTTCTGATCCCCAGACCTCTTGCTTACCACACAGTACCACTACTGAGTGCAGTGCCGGTAGAATGAAGGTTAGGAGTACAGGTTCAAGTCCCAGCCCTGCCATTTGTTCACTGTTTGGAAGTTGCTTAACCTCTGAACCTCAGATTCCTTCTCAGTCATATGAGTGAAACAATAGGCCCACCTCGAAGGGTGGTTGTGAAGGGTTTTTTTAAATCAAAGTACAAATTAAAAACCTCCAAACCTCTGACTTCTTTTGGACCCATACAACTGTGCCATCCTTTTCAAAAAAATAGTATCTAAGGAGAGCCAACATCCACTGTCATCCTTATTCCCAACTCCCACTGAGATGGATTGCCCTCAAGCATACGTCGGTTGGCTTTGGATAGTAGATGTAGAGAATACTGGGAAAAAATTTTTTTCTTTAAATTGTTGAAAATATGATGGAATAATGAGTATGGATTGTATGGAAATATGTCTCTCCCTTTGAAGGAATAACTGTGCCTAAGCAGCTTTTTCTTTCTTCCTTTGGGACTAGGTTCTAAAAGGCCAGGGTACCCAGATACGTGTTAGAATTTAGCGCTCAAAAAGGAGGTAGCAGGGCTTCCCTGGTGGCGCAGTGGTTGGGAGTCCGCCTGCCGATGCAGGGGACGCGGGTTCGTGCCCCGGTCCAGGAGGATCCCACGTGCCGCGGAGCGGCTGGGCCCGTGAGCCATGGCCGCTGAGCCTGCGCATTCGGAGCCTGTGCTCTGCAACGGGAGAGGCCACACCGGTGAGAGGCCCAGGTACCGCAAAAAAAAAAAAAAAAAAAAAAGGAGGTAGCAAAATCATTTCAAAATACCAATACTGTTTCAAGAAATCTTTAGAGAAACTGTTCTAAAGAATCTCTAGGTTCAAGGGAAGTATTTCATTGGCATTTGAATGGAATAATATTGTCCCACATAACTTATTCAAATAGTAGATTTGTATAGCTTGAAGGGCCTTAGAAATCATCTAATCCAGTGGTTCTTAATCTTGGCTCCACATTGGAATCACATGGGGAGCTTTAAAACATAATGATTTAAAGAGAGTTCAGTTTTTAATTGGCCTGGGATGCAGCCTGAGCTTAGGGATTTTCTTTTTTAAGCTCCCACAGTGATTTTAATGTGCAGCCAAAGTTGAGAACCACTGATCTAATCCAACCTCTTAATTTTAAAAATTGGGAAACTGAGGCACAGAGAGGTAGGCCACTTACCCAAAGCCATTCAACCAGTTAGAAAGAACATCAGCACTAGAATTCAGGCTTCCAGTCTCCTCATCTCTTTTATACATTGCTTGTAAAGAGTAATTTTACACATGCCCATTCTTTGCTAATTTCTCCTGTTCTTGCCTCTAATGATATGATTGTGGCCTGGCAGCAAACACTGATGATGTTTTGCCTTCTTCTCTTACCAGCAGAGGAGATGAGAGATGAGGAAGTCCATACCATCCCTCCTGAGCTACGGATCCTGCTGGACCCTGGCAACCTGCCTGCCCTGGACAACCCCCGCATCCGGGGAAGGGGAGGCCAAAACGGAGGTTTCCCCTTTCCCTTCCCCGATATCTCCAGGAGAGGCTGGAAGGAAGGGGGAGAAGATGGGATCCCTCGGCCAAAGGACCCTGTCATCCCCAGCATACAACTGTTTCCTGGTCCCAGAGAGGCCGAGGAGGTGCAGGGGAGCATGGATGTTGCCCTGTCAGTCAAATGTGACAACGAAAAGATGACTGTGGCTATAGAAAAGGATTCGTTTCAGGTGGGTGCAGTGTCTTAAAGGAGAGAAGGGAAGACTACCTCCCTCCCCATCTTGCCTCAGCCTGTGTTGGTTATTTCCAGCTCTTTCACTTTTGAACTCCAGAGATTTGATACTGTTTTCTCAGTTGGATGGGCTCACTTCCCCTTGGCTGTGATTCTCACCCGGTTCCTGTTGTTCTCAGTGAGGGGGGTTCCAGATCCTTGTGTGTCAATATTTTGCTATTGAATTTCCAAGGCCAACAAACACAATTCTGGGGCTGTTGAGAGATGGTAGGCTGAAAGGAGGTAAGGGGGGAGGGGAAGCGCAGGCCTCCAGCAACTTGGAAGGCCTGGACTTGCAACTTGGAAGACCAGGCAAAATGTGTTAACTGCACGCTGTAGAATGGCCTGTGGGCCCCCCTTCATGTCTTCGGTCATTGTTGTTTCAGGCCAGAGGCTACTCCGGGATGGAGCTCACCCTGTTGGATCCCACATGCAAGGCCAAGATGAATGGCACCCACTTCATTTTGGAGTCTCCCCTGAATGGCTGTGGGACTCGGCACCGGCGATCAGTCCCTTACAGTGTGGTTTACTACAACTCCGTGAGTGTTCTCCAGTACAAAGCTTTCCCTTTGTCAGAGCCTTGCTGGGTGTTACCTTAAAATTAGTCTTAAGACTTCTAGGAAAGTGAGGAGGGTCTGAACAAAGCCAAGTGTCAGTTCTCAACAAAATGGGATGTAGTATGACCCCGAACTCTTTTATTTGTTTTGTTGGTGAGTCTGTGGGCGTTGGGAGGCCCTGTTTTCTCGGCTGGAGCATTTGTGGTGATCTTTCCCACCCTTCCTTCCATCTCCTCTTGGCAGAGTTTCACTGGCAAGGTGATTATGACTTTTTTCTGGCTAAGCTGCAGGCTCGGATGGCCTGGTCCACAGAAAGATAAAATCCAAGCCCTTGGGCTATGAGTGAGCACCTCCATACAACTGAGCTAACCAGAGCCGTGGGCTCTCTGGCCTCCTCTGAGTCTTGTCTAGAAGTAGGAGAACTTCTCCCTCCCTCATGAACAAAAGAACCAGAAGAGAGAAGTCTGAAAAGGTCATTCAAGAAAGTGTTAAATCTCTCTCCATCTCTAAGAAAGACCCTAAATTGAAGAAAATCTTCCATTTTTGAAGTTACCCCGAGAGAGATTCCACAGATTCCCCCAATGATAATCCATTGCAATAGCTACCCTTCACTTTCCAGACATGATTCTTGTCAGAATCTTGTCAGAACAGATTCATCTAAATCTGTTCTTATAGAGATAGACACTTAACAGTGAATGTTGAAAGAATTTGAACATGAAATTTCAAAAGAACTTTAAAGTGATAATTTTGCAATTTGAGTTGTACTTTGGATGGTAGAAATAGCTTGGACATGGTGTGTGTGTCTGCACTCAGCGCCTACCCCAGCTTTGGCTTGGCATGGGGAGACCCCGACTCCTCTGTTTATTCCACTGCCAGTCAACAGATAGGCTCAACCTAGCCAGAGAAGAGACTGGCTCTCTGGTCAGTGTGGCTCATGTGGAGACTGACTGTCCTGTGAGCCAAGGTTATGGTTCCTCAGACAATCTTAGAATGTTTGAGCTGGAAAGAGCCCTAAGCTGATCTCATTCAACGTCCTCATTTCACAGGTGAGGAAATGGAACTCCAGGGAGTTAAGAGACTTGCTTGGATTTGAGAGACTAGTTAACAGTAGAGCCAGGACCGAATCCAGCTTCCGGACCTCTCGTCCACTAATCTTCCCCCAACTCTAGGTAGTGGCAGTTACTCTCCCTTTGTTACTGAAATCATTTATTAACCTTTGACTTCTATGATGAACCCTCTTCTGCCAATTCCAACACTAATTTTCTTGCAGTTATCCAATTTTTCCAGATGTAATGAATGTCATATATTACTGGTATACTTGATTTTGGAATTTTAAACTTTTATCTAAATTAATGCCAATAAGAGGCCATGGTAATCAGTCTGTTAAGTAAAAAAAAAAACGTGCCATCTGCCTCAGGAGAGAAAGGTATATTCATTCTTTCTTTTTTTTTTTTTAAATTATGATAGGGTAAGTCATAACCTAACTTCAGTTGTATCAGTACTTTCTTTTGAGGGCCTGGTAAAGGATAGAGAGGCAGTTTTCCTTCATTTTCTTCCCATTCACCTCTTCAGTGGCTACTTTAACTATTTCTTCCAGTTATAATTGTTTGTAGTAATTTTCAGACTTAATATGTATTTTTGTTTTGCAACATATCAAAAATCTAAGGACGTGGAGTGAAAAATCAAACAAAAAGTATAACTATCCTATATATGCAAAGAAATTAGGAGTTAATTTATGGAGTCCTGGTCCTTGGGTGAATTTTTTCATCTTATCTGGAGCTAACCTAGGAATAATCATTTCAACCAGTGTTAAGAGAGGTTGTCATGGCATAAAACAGGATGTTCTTTCCTGCATCTATACACCATACAAAAGATATATTGGGGGACTTCCCTGTGGCACAGTGGTTAAGAATCCGCCTGCCAATGCAGGGGACACGGGTTCGAGCCCTGGTCGGGGAAGAGACCACATGCCGCGGAACAACTAAGCCCGTGCGCCACAACTACTGAGCCTGTGCTCTAGAGCCCGTGAGCCACAACTACTGAGCCTACGCGCCACAACTGCTGAAGCCCGCATGCCTATAGAGCCCTTGCTCACCACAGCTAGAGAAAGCCCACGTGCAGCAGTGAAGACCCAACGCAGCCAAAAATAAATAAATAAATTTATTTTTTAAAAAAAGATATATTGGGGAGATGGAGGAGTGCAGGAGTAAAAGTAAGGAGAGAATGGCTCAATAGTAAACATCAGGTCCTTTGCTTCTAACTCAAACCAAACTTGATCAAATCTTGACAGATACAAATTACAGGACTCCTTGGATTAACCAAATCAGTATTTCTTAGAGTTTTCAATATAAAGGTTCCTAAGGAGACCCCCTTCCCACCCCCCACAGAATAGGGGGTGCCTATTGACAACCCCATCCAATCCCATTTCAGTGTCTGGTGTTTTCCCACTGTTTGAAATCATTTATATTTTGTCACAGGGGAAAATACATATTTTACTGTAAATCTTAATTTGAACATGCATTGGGCTTCTTCGTTTTTTCATCTCTTTGAGGATGAAGTCCTAAAAATACTTGAAGTTTTTTTTTTTTTTTTAAGTCAGATTTTCAGTTTGCCTCTGAATTATTACATGGGTGTTTGTGTGAGGTAGAACCAAAGGCATGTGATTTGGTGTTTTTATAACATTGTGCTTTCCTTGCCTTTTAGATTGTAATACAGGTTCCACCCCCTGGGGATAGTAGCGGCTGGCCAGATGGTTATGAAGATTTGGAGTCAGGTGATAATGGATTTCCGGGAGATACGGATGAAGGAGATACTTCCTTCTTCAGCCGACCTGAAATTGTGGTGGTATGTGTTTATTTGTAGTAGGTAGTTTGTAGAGACCGGTGTCTTTTTGGTCAGCTTTAGTCAGGGACTATTGGAAAATAAAATCAGATGTTAAAGGCTAAAGCTCATAAAGCTACAAGCTTCATTTGACTGTGATTTATCTCCATCTATGTTTGTTTTTTTTTTTTTTTCCAGTTTAATTGTAGCCTGCGGCAGGTGGGGAATCCCAGTAGCTTCCAGGACCCACCCAATAGAAATGTCACCTTCAACATGGAGCTGTACAACACTGACCTCTTTCTGGTGCCCTCCCAAGGCGTCTTCTCTGTGGCAGAGAACGGACATGTTTTTGTTGAGGTGAGACCCAAATGTTAGCCTTGGGCTATTAGGTTAGCACAGATTCGTAGTAGCTTCTGCTCATGGAGCAGCCGTCTTCCTGCTCTTCCTCACCACTTTGACCAGCTCTGCGTGAGGGCGTGGCTTAGAAAACGCTCCCACGTTGATTTCTGACCAAAGCAGGAAATTTCAGGATTCACTACGTTCATTCTAAACGGAGAGAGTAATTTGTAGATGAATGGATAAATGTTTTAAAAAAATCAGCACTGTGAATTCTAATAAAGCCCTGTCCTTACTTTGTCTTTAGCATTTTTGCTAAGGACAGTTGTTCAATAGCTGCAGTATCAGAATTAACCAAAGAATATTTCAAACCACCTCAGAGACTATCTTTTAAACTGTGGATACTTTTGAGTGAAATACTGTGTGTTACTGTATCTCATGAAAATTGCTTTTTCTAGATCATCACCTAAATGTATCTACAAATTCATTAAAACTATTTCCTATATATAACAGTAATAACCACACATAACATAAATCTTTGGAATGACTCCAACATATTAGGTAGTGATGGTAATAATGAAATAACAACAGCTAACATTTATTGCAGATTTATTTTGTGCCAAGCTCAGTTATAAGTATTGTAGTATTTTACTCTTCAGAGCAATTCTGTGAGACAGGACTATTAATATCCCCATTTCGTAGATGAGGCAATTGAGGCACAAACTTGTCTAAGGTCACACAGTTAGTACCTACTAGAGTTCAGAGTCAGAGTTCATGCTCAGACCATCTGGCTCCAGAGCCCACACTGTTATTCACTGGATGCTATCGTTTATCCTCAAAGTACCATTTGAAAGGGGGAGAAAATGTAACCTCTTAGCAGTGCAAATATCCAAGTTCACAGATTGGATTCCAGAGAAGATCAATATCCTCCTGGCCCCAGAATGTCTGCTGGTCTTACATGGAAGTCATCCTCTATTGAGCTGATTTGGGTGCTGAGCTGCAAGCTGGTGTTCTCCTTCACTGTGGGAGGAGGGAGAAGCTTAAGGGGCCAAAATGGGATACTTCCATATATTAAAAGTGACTTCAGTGCACATATTTCTAGTTAAGAAAGACAAATAACTCACATTTGTACTGATTCTGGGACGGAGCCCACTGGCTCTAGACATTTTCCTGGATCGTCTCCTCCTTTTTGATTCCCTGTTCTGAGAGACCTTGTCTTTCTTTGGGTATACCTTCTTTCTCAGCTGGGGAAAATATACTGCTTTCTACATGCTGTCCCTAATCAGAGCTCTCTCCTAATCCAAGATGCGTTGTTTTCTTCTTGCTTTTCCAGCTGCACAATCCACATGTGTGGTTGGTCAGTGGTTCACTGTTATGCTATGGGTTTTAGGGGTGCTGCTTCATTGCAGTTTGTTCTTTTCCAGATGTGTGCCTGCTTTTGCCAGGCTGTGGCGTTGCTGCCTTAAATCTTCCTCATGTATCCTACCCTGGGTGTTCTAGGTTTTTTCCCCCACCCTGCCACCCCCAGTGTTGGCTTACTTGAAATTCGTTTTCTTTTTCATTCTTATTTTCCCATTTATATATCATCTGTATTGTTCATAATTAAATTTAATCAAAGACATGGTCAAGTGATGGAAAAAAGTGAACCAAATCCTTTTGCTATACCATTTTAAATATCATTATACATCATAATAATACATTGAAGAGAATCTGGGGAGGGGGAAAATGGTATAAACTGCTTTATTTTAAAGTTGTTTCAAACCACCTGAAGTATGAGAGAGAATCTGTAAATATTTTGCTAAATAGGATAGCAGCCATGCCTAGTCCTTGTTTCCCAGTTTGGACTCCACTGCTAATAATAAAATTTTTATTTGGGGAAAGTAAATAAAACTTACCCAATCATTGGCTTGGTCTAAAGAACTATTTCCATGTTTCTTCTCGTGGTCATCCCTATCACATCCCCTCCCAGAATCTTCTATTTCCTCTAGATCCTAGTCTCTTCCTTTAATCCAAGACATTATCAGCTTTGCCACCTGGTCTTTGGTCATCCTTGGGTGATAGTTGGTCACATAGTTGGCAGCTTTTCTTTTAGTTCATTTGTCTTGGGAAATTAAAAGAATATATTTCTATATATAACCCCCCAAATTTAAATCTAGACGAATACTATTAATAACAGCTGGCATTTCTTAACTAGAAGGGAACTGTGTTGTGTGCATGTAATTTTGACCTTACGGATCGTCACAATCACTGTATCTAGACAGTGTTAGTGCCCTCGTTCTGTGGGGGAGAAACCAAGGTTTAGTGCTCACAGCGTGTGAGCAGCAGAGTCCTGCCGCTACTCATTTCCGGTCCATTTCAGAGGAAAAGGCTTGTTGATGATTTTTTTCCTCTCATCGAAACAACTTTTTGGAATACCTTAGACATTCTGCCATTGCATACTTTCTTTGAGATTAGAGAAGAGGTTTGCATTTCTTCTGTCACACATTTTTGCATTGTGGGTTCTGAGTACATGTTAAAGGCCACTTTTTAAAATAGAGTATATGTAATTTGCCATTTTCCCAAGATTAAATATCTCATTTTTGGAAATACTGTAAAAATAATGAAGTGTGAATATTTGCAGACTACCAAATACTACTTCCTGGAAAGACTTCTTACCAAGCACCCTCCCTGGCCACGTCATGGGTGGCTTGAATTGACCCTGTAGCTGTAGTGAAATAGTGAGGAGAAAATCGACGGGCTCAGAAGACCTGGGCTCACCCACTGTTTGTTAGATATGATTTTGAACAAGTCAGCTATCCTGTGTGTTCAGTTTTTCCTCCATTTATAAAATGAAGTTGAAAATATTTATCTCATAAGACTGTTTCTCAGGGATTAAGCTTTAAGGCACAACAAAATGTCATTATCACAGTCATCTTCATTGTTTAGCATCTTGCAGTTAACCACATAGGGATCTTTCAAAATAGTGCCGTGGCCTAAAAGCCCCGTGCAATGTCAGGGATTTCCCCTGGGTATTTCAGAATGGAAAGTGTGTTTATATCTTCATGCCTTTGAAAGGACTCTGGGGCTATTGGCCTATGGTTGAGGACCAACTTTATTTCTAAAGTGTTTAAGTTTATTTTGATCCTGAGTTTAGTCAAGGAATGAGGCAATAGAGGGGAGAGGCAGTTCACACAGTGATGCATGTGTCACCAAATGGAGGATCCAGTCTGGTTTGAGGATTTTAGCTGAGTTCAGGATAGTTGAGATTTGAATTGGTAGTTGAGATGAGAATTGAATTCTGTTTACTCTTGGCCAAATACTACTTCCTGTTTCTAAAGAAAAGAACCTTAACAAGGTTTGGACATAGCCCATACAAATGTTTTGTAAGAGGGAAGTGTAAATGAGTCGGAAACGTTTCCAGATTAGATTTCCCTTAAAACACCCTTGGGCTTAAAGAGTGAAGGGAGAGTACTTGGCAAGGTCTGGTTTGGACCTCTGAGAAGCTGGGACACTTCACCAGGCCCGTGATCGCCACCAGATTGCACCCTCCCCGACATCCAGCCCCAGAGGCCAGCTCTGCCTGCTCACCATGAACCAGGACTTCAGGTCAATCTATAGCTTTACTGCGATGTTTTAGGCTCAGTCTGACTTGCTGCAGTTTAGAAGTTTGGTCTTCCGTGCCCAGTTTAAATAGATTCTACCTCTGTCCTCTATTTTTTGAGTAATTTTTTTTTTTTTTTTTTTTTTTTTTTTTTTTGCGGCACACGGGCCTCTCACTGTTGTGGCCTCTCCCATTGCGGAGCACAGGCTCTGGACACACAGACTCAGCGGCCATGGCTCACGGGCCCAGCCGCTCCACGGCATGTGGGATCTTCCCGGACCGGGGCACGAACCCGCGTCCCCTGCATCAGCAGGTGGACTCTCAACCACTGCACCACCAGGGAAGCCCCTGAGTAATTTTTTAAAAGAGCTTGCCTTACAGGTGATACACTATTAATGACATTAGGGGCTTTGCCTACTGGTGTTTTGTTTATTTGGGAAAATCCACTTAGGTGCATGATGTACTTTTGTTTTTATTTCCCAGAGGACTTATGGGAGGTTGAAGGGACTTATATATCTTGTATTATAGACTCTTCCAGGCTGGGACTTGAACTAAATAATTCACTGTATCATCTATACCAAGTTTAAAGGAAAACGTATGTTTCTTCAATTAGTGTGTGTTACTTTTGTAATTAGAAGGAAGACTATATGGATATGTTATGAAAGTAAAGCAACGTCTCTCTTCAGAAGGGCCGCTTTGATATGTTACCCTTGTGCCTAGAGTGAAAGTGGCATGCTAACTTGTTTCTGAATTGATCTTTCTGTTCTGTCGTAGGTGTCCGTCACCAAGGCTGACCAAGAACTGGGATTTGCCATCCAGACTTGCTTTATCTCTCCATATTCGAACCCTGATAGGATGTCTGATTATACTATCATTGAGAACATTTGTCCTAAAGATGAATCTGTGAAATTCTACAATCCCAAGAGAGTGCACTTTCCTATCCCGCAAGCCGAGATAGATAAGAAACGATTCAGCTTTGTTTTTAAGCCCATCTTCAACACCTCCCTGCTCTTTCTACAGTGTGAGCTCACATTGTGTACCAAAAGGGAAAAGGACCCCCAGAAGTTACCTAAGGTTAGTGGTCCTTCATCCATTTGTACTGTTATGTTGACATTTTTAGGTGAGGCAGTGACCTACCAGAGAAGTTCAATCACAAGTTACAGCAGGTTGAGGTTTGGGGTTAGGGAACTGCCCAGTTGAAGCCATAAAGTTCATGTTAGCAGGGAACTGAGTTTTATGGAGTCTTAGAGAATAAATCCTGACAGTATGATTGTTTTTTTTCCATGCGTGCTACTCAGTAGTATCTTACAAATGGTAAATCAAGACTGTTTTCCACTGAAGGAGAGGTCTGGCTTTATCTTTGCTATTCAGATAGTATCCAGTGCCAAGAGTACAGAGAGCCGAAGGACAAGTTCAGTGTGAGGATTAATTTTTCCAGGTCCCGCTGAGATTTGTATTGCAGTTGTTTTTTGACCTTCTCTGTGTGAGTTATAAGGTTGACTTGTCTCATGAGGACTTCTAAGGGAAACTAACAAATATTTTAATTTTTCTTGGTTTCTCATCGGTTCGTCATGTTCGCCTCATGTCACTCCCCACATTGAACCAGTACATTCTATTGCCACAACAGAAATCAGAACCCTTTGATCTTGCTGGCGTGGCCAAGGTAGGGAGGATCAGCAAGGGTAATTACCTCATCATTTTGGCCTTGTGCACAAAGGGTATCTTCTGCTTAGTTTTGTTTCTGTGATCTGCCATAATTATGTATAATTTCATATGTGCATTTATTTTTTAGATATCTCACACAGTGTAAGCTGACTTCTATTCCTTTTATAATCACATATCAATTAATGTCTAAAAGTCTAATAATCGAGTCGTATCATTAATAATGTATCGTATGGATGGAATTTTCTCACCTGATACATAGGTTGTAAGAGATAGGTGTAGAGGGAGAAGGAAAAATTATTATTATTGGATGGATTACCATTGACATGAATCCTTTGCACTGTTATATTCCCCTGGGCATCCATTTCTCCATAAGACCATAGGAAATTTTATAATACATTTGAAAATATAGCAAATCTGATTTCGTAGTCCTCAGGGAGGACGTATATATATATAAGGTAATTTAGGCTGTGTTCTTTAGGTTGCCTTTGGAAACATTGGTGCCTTAGCTGTGTGGGCCTTCACTTTCCAGTAGCCATCAAGGTTGGGGTGTAGTGGACCATGGTAGAAAACCATGTGGAGCTTCGTGCATGGCTGGGACCCAGAGGATAACTTTTAGGAATTAGGGATCTAGGAGAAGAGGCCTGGCAGTTACCAGGGGTCTGTACTGATGGCTGTGTGGCTGTTACCTTTCAGTGAGCCTGGCCTGTGGCAGCCCAGCTTCATAGTGTGTTAATCTGTGAAAATTAGTCCTAATATTTCCTTCCAGAACATTCAAAGGAGAGTTCTAAGTCACAGGGGATGACATGGGCTGTGACCCTAAGCCTAAAGTCGCTATTTATATCCAAGGCAAGATAGAATGGAAAGAGCATGGAGGACCGAGAAGGAAGGCCTGCTGCTTACCAACAGGACGTTAGCAAGTCCCTGACCTCTCAGAACCTGTGTGTCCTCATCTGTACCATTGAAGTAATAGTACCGGCTTCCCTCCTGGGTAGAGGAGCAAATGAGACGGTAGATATGATGACAGAGGACCATTTATAGAGCTGTTACCAGTGTCCCTCTGTTTGCTGTCTGTGGTTAATATTTCCACATTCCTGTGAGTGCTTTCTATGACAATAAACAGAGTCAAAGAATCTTCTAGGAAGAGTTCTCAAAGATCGGTGAGTTCAACCCTGCCCATTGCTGATGAAATTGAGGCCAGAGAGTTCAGTGTCTTGCCCAGGGTCTTGCAGTGAGTTTGTTGTAGAATCATAGACTCTTGCTTAACCAAAGAACTAGTAGGAAAGTAAGAAGGCTTTTCCTAAAATGCAGATCTTTTCAGTAATGATTCCTCTCCACAGAAAATCCATTGTTTCCCTTTACAAGAGGGCTATTGTAAAGGCGTTTCTTGTTTGTTTGTTTGTTTGTTTCGGGGGGTGGGGAGAGGGGGAGAGTTGTCTTCTTATAACACGTATCTGACTTTCATGTTGCCTAGAGCAGCAATGACAGTAAAGCTACAAGTCTTTGCTCTTTTGTGATTGGAAGAACTGGAAGCTAATTAACTTTTCTGGGTACCTTGCTGTATATAGACTTCTAAAATAATTGATATGTTTCTTCTTCCAACAAAAGGGAATGGATGTCATTGACATTAGCGTTTTACCCACTGATGGGCATAGATAAGGAACCAAAGTTATTTTAAAGAAAAAGGTAATGGAAACAGATACACTAGGCTTGGGCATGCTGGTTCTAAGTTTGGAGCCTGAAAATAGCTAGAAACAGCTGATCTCATGGCCTCCACACCTGGGCACAACTCCCCAGGACTTCATTTTGGAACATTAAAAGCAGATGACCCTGGAAAGCTTCATTTTGCATGAGCCTATACCAGAGTTAAAAAATCAAACGTACTCGACAACATGATTATCTTTTTGGACAACAAATGTAAAATCTGTCACCCTCATAATGCAATACATGAAGTTTCCCACAATCACAAATCACAAACATGAACCATTTATGTGAAGCCAGCTTGGTGAAGGGCCAACATTCGTCATGTAGTTTTTTTATTTTTCAGACTAAATAACACTAAAAGCTCCAGTTGTTTTGTGGGAAGCCGTCCAGCCATGTTTGCATCTTCAAGTGCAGCTGAGAATACACTGGGCCTGCTCTCAGATCTCCCAGATTATTTGTGGTTCTTTGAAACCATCCCAATGTCCTGTTTTTCTGGGGTAAACAGCTGTGAGCTGTCTGATAAGGGGCCACAGGTCAGCTGTGCAGGCCCTTTTGAGTGACCTCCCGACTCTGCTTTGCTCTGCCTCTCTGCAGTGTGTGCTTCCTGATGAAGCCTGCACCTCGCTGGATGCCTCGATGATCTGGGCCATGATGCAGAATAAGAAGACGTTCACCAAGCCCCTCGCTGTGATCCACCATGAAGTACAATTTAAAGGTGCGTTTCAAGGAGGCTCAGTCAGAGAAGCCTGAGGGCTGCTCATTAAGAGGCTTCAATACTGTAAATCAAAGTCCACTTGTATTCAAAAGATAAATTAATAGCCAATTAGTAACTTTAGAATAGAATTCTTTGCCCAAGGAGTATTTTATTTAGTTAGTTCACCTGCTGGCATGCGGTTAGTGATACATTTGCAAATGATTTCCTTATTTATTTATTTATTTTCCCCTTTTTGGCCATGCTGCACGGCATATGGGATCTTAGTTACCCAACCAGGGATCGAACCCGTGCCCCCTGCAGTGGAAGTGTGGTCTTAACCACTGTACTGCCAGGGAAGTCCCAATGATTTCCTCTTTAAATATTAGATCAAAGTCTAGGTTGCCTCCATCACATCACGATGTCACTCTCCCTTGCGTGCAAATGTGCTTCCTTGAGGAAGCATAGGAGAGGGTTAGAGTTCCTGCTGGAATTGCATGGAGTCCATAGCCCATTTTTCCATGACCTACTGGGAAAGGTTGTACTGGCTGCAAGCTATTAGAGTACTTTTTCAGGACCGCAGATGCCTTTGGGGAGGGCACTATCTATGTGAACACCATCCATCTTAGGTGTCACAGCCGAAAGAAGGCTGAGAACTGTTCAAGTGCATTTTTATAATTTAGTTTTTAGAATCTTATGCACAGCTCTTGGCTTTCCCTGCTAGCTGGCTGTGGGACTTTGAAGCTCTCCCCTTAGGTCCTGGGGTTTCATTTTCTTTATCTGGAAAAAGAGGGGTTTCGACCAGATGACCCCCAGAGGCCTTTTCAGCTGTAACACTCAGCTGTACTGTTTGAAGAAGCAAAACCATTTTTCATTCACTTCCCAGCCCTCCTAAAGTTGGTGTGAAATGTACATGTGAGATGTTTATTGGTTCCTCATCAATGTTTTTGTTGTTGTTGTCTGTTTTACGTTATTAGGTTATTAGTTGGTTTTCAATAGTTTGAAACAGCTATAACAGCCTCAGTCTTTCTAAGTGGATTGCCCAAATAGTTCCTTGTTTTTTGGGTCCAAGGGAAAGAAATAAGAATAAATTAACTCTGTTGCAAAGTATATGTGACAATTGGGCGACAGCTGGCTCTGTTTCGTGCTGTGAAAGTGGTTTAACAACAGCAACAGCTACCTCTACTCCATCTGTTACTCTTACCTGTTTTGAGAGAGGTCGTTCTGCTGGTAACTGAAGGCAGCAACTTGCTTTTTCCTGTGCCAGATAATAATTAGGCATCCGTATAACTTCCAGTAATTCATTCATCCATTCTTTTAATTCTGGTGGTATTTTTCTAAGTAATTCCTCTTTTATTTAAACTTTGTAATTATCCTGAAAGGTCAGTGTTTTCTTTACATAAAAGTTCAAGAGTAAAGTTTTACCAAATATCAAAGCAATTTCATGAGATTTGCTAATTGAGAGTAGATTTTAGTGGAGAAGCATGCAGTGAAGAAAGTTTATTGCTTCGGTTTGTTAAACAAATTGAGAAGGTTAGACTGTAGGCTGGCTTCCCAGAGCAGAGGCTGTATGCAAATGCTCTTTCTAACTTTACACTGAATGGGGTAGGTTTTCTGGCAGTTTTTAGCTTTATGAGTGACTCCTCTCACCTTTTATGTTTATTTTCCTTTGACTCTAGAAGCATTTCTCCTCAATGCAGGCCACTGGGGTCTGTGCTTTCCTTCTACCTCTCAGTGATTTGGAATAATCATTTATAAGGGGGGTGTGGCCATTTGCCTGATAACATTGGTCTCTTTGAAAAATAACAGGATCATGAATGTTCTTCCTGCCAGACAGCCTAATGTGTTACTGTAGTAAGATAACATACTATAGTATCTCTGGAAGTGGGCAGATGTCTTGTTGGGAATAACTTTGGGGGTAAAAATTTCCCAACCAATGGGATGGTTTACTGTCTTTTTACTCTATGGGTGCTCTTTGGAGACTGGGCCAAAGTTCTAGCTCTCCCTGGCCATTTGGTCCATCTTATTTCTCAACACTTGGGTTTTCTGGGGCAGCAGGTAGAAGTTTTCAGCTTCACAGCCAGCCACAGGGCTGCTCTGTGGCTACCACTGCCAGTAGCATGGACACATTTCAGGTGGTGTTTCTTCCTTCTGTGGACAGGGAGAATAGGCCATCTAGACTAAGTAAATAATTCTGGGTCCCTCCTCTGGGCCACTGTTTTTAATGGAACTTTCCTGAACCTTGCAGCACATCTTTGCTACCTTTGATATCTCAGTCCCTTGGGAACCAACATTGGATTAGAATTCTTTTGCTTCTTAAATTTTCAATAATAGATGATGATGGTAGTGGCAATGATGGAGATGGAGATGATGATAATGATGATCTAACATTTATTGAGCATTTACTTAGTACAAGGCTCTGTGCTAAATGCTTTATGTGGATAATAGTATATGATCCACATAGCCCCTCTGTGAGGCAAGTATAGTATAGAGCAAGGATGGCCAAGGCATATAAATAAATGGTGGGTCTGGGATTCAAATCAAGGAACTTTGATTCCAGAGCCTGTGCTCTTAAACCCTATGCCTTGTCCTAGGGGGAGGTTGATTCTAGTTTTTAATAAAAACTGCAAGCAACATAGGCATCTGTCTCTTCATACCCCTCTTCCTGGCCCCTTCCCCTGTTCATGCCGCATCACACTGGTATGCAAGTTAGCACCCAAGTACTCTAATAATTATGAAATGAAAAGAAGTTGAAGAATTTACACTATTGATACTATGTGTAAAACGGATAACTAATGAGAACCTACTGTATAGCACAGAGAACTCTACTCAGTGCTCTGTGGTGACCTAAATGAGAAGGAAATCCAAAAAAGAGGGGATATATGTATATGTATAGCTGATTCACTTTGCTGTACAGTATAAACTAGCACAATATTGTAAAGCAACTATACTTCAATAAAAATTTAAAAAAAAAAGAAATGGGTTTAAAGGAAGAGGAGAAATGCAATAATTTGAGAAAATTTCTGTTTTCCAGCAATATATTTTATTACTTATTTTGTTTTCATTTTTTATTGATTTTTAATTATAAAATTAATACCTATTCATTCTAACAGTTGATGCAATATTAAATGTATAATAAAATAGGTAATAACTAGTCCTTAACCCACACCTGGTTAATGAAAGCTAACAATTTTTGTATCCTGTGTATATCTTTCCATCCCTTTCTCTATGCTCATATAACCGTATACAAATAAATAGAATCTTTTCATTTTCAAAAAAAAGAATTTAAGGAAAAAAGTCTGTTCCCCCAAAGGGTTAAGATGTTGGGAAACATGTAAACTGTTTAAGAGAGTATTAAAGTTTAGGACAAGTTCTGTGACTTTGAATTGTAACTCACAAAAAAGCCCAGGAAACGTGAATAGTTTATGCAGATTATGGTTTATGGCAAAACAATTAAAATAGTTGAGATGGTGCCGTCCTACCATATTTTCTGAAATATTTTGAAGTATAGGCAGGTTAGTGCTGTTTGCTTTGGATGCTGTGACCACTTTTTACAGCATCTGAGAACACTTGGGCTTACATAATAAAAATGATTACACCACGTCAGTGATGATTTTATTTTTTAATGGTGAAAGGGAAAAGTAATCATCTGAAATTTAGGGCATATATATTTAAAAAATTGGGGGCACAAAAGAACATCCCCAAATTTGCCATGATTTATATACAATATATAATTCTTAGCAAGTTAAGTGTTTAAAATACTGAATTTTCTCCATATTTCTACCACATAATTTTTTTTTTAAAACATCTTTGTTGGAGTATAATTGCTTTACAATGGTGTGTTAGTTTCTGCTTTATAGCAAAGTGAATCAGTTATACATATACATATGTCCCCATATCTCTTTCCTCTTGTGTCTCCCTCCCTCCCACCCTCCCTATCCCACCTCTCTAGGTGGTCACAAAGCACCGAGCTGATCTCCCTGTGCTGTGCGGCTGCTTCCCACTAGCTATGTATTTTACACATAACTTTTTAAAGATTAAAGTGTGCTCAGGACAGTACCTGGCATATCATGGGCACTCAGTAAATGTTAATTTCCTTTCCTTCCTCTTAACATCTCAGCCAAACTAGGGTTTTTGCGGGGGATTAGAGGGGAGTGGAAGGGAAAGTTGTGAACGTCAGTTGGAAATTAATCCAAGAGAGGCGTTACTTTTTGGAACACATTTGATTTTTCCAGAACAAAAATAGTCTAAAGCACCAGCCAGGTTTTGTCCTCAGGCTGAGGTAGAGATGAGGGGAAGCTGAGTAGAAAGATGGTATGAATGTTTAATTAACAGACCAAGACATTCAGTCTCTATCCAGTAAGGAAGAGATATCATAGGGTTTCTTTTTCATTCAATGTGCTTCACATTTTGAAAACTTTTTACTTTAGAAAAGTTCAAATCTAAACAGAAACAGAGGTAATAGTAGAATGAACTCCCATAAACCCTTCAATTGGTTTCAACAATTACCAATTCATAGCCAGTTTTGTTTTATCACTTCCTGTCCCTGGATTGTTTTGAAGGAAACCCAGACATCTCATTTTATTCACAAATAATCCAGTATGCACCTTTAAAAGTTGAGACCCATCAAAGATCTCAAGTAGAGAACCGATGGTCAGATCATTTAGGAAGGCTACTCTGAAAGCAGCATGGAAGTTGAGTTGCTAGGGTATGTATGCAATAATAAGATATATATGATATTTATGGTTATTTATAATGGAAATGTTTATTGAGGACCTACTACATGCTTGGCATATAGTAAATAAATTTTCCTATCTTTGAATGAAGGCTTTACAATCTAATGCACTACTGATGTTTGGGGCTGGATAACTCTTTGCTGTGGGCGTTATCCTGTGAACTGTAGGATGTTGAGGAGCACCCCTGGCCTCTACCTACTAGATGTCCTTAGCAACCCCTTCCACCAGCAGTTGTGACAACCCAAAATGTGTCTAGACATTTCCAAATGTCCCCTGAGGAGCCAAGTAGGCAAAAATCACCCCCAGTTGAGAACCGCTGATCTAGTAGAAGGATGCAGATGAGTGAATAGGCAATTGCAGTGCCTATTGATATTGAAAGAACCCAGAGAAGAGATTAATTAATTTGATAAGAGTGCAATAAAGTTAGTAAAAAGTATATCTTCAGTGATCTGCACAAGCTTCTTTGTCTCCCCATCCTTCCTTCTGTGTCAAATACTAATAGATGTGGGTGCCTGTTAGACACCTCATTTCCCTGTGGGCCTGCCTGGTCCTGCCATGTTTAGGAGAGCTGAGAAAGCCTGAGGCCAGAAGCTGTGGTCAGTTACTCATGCATAAGCCCAGAAATATCCCTTTTATGAAAACCATGCCTAACAGTCTGAGGAGGGAAATTTTGGTTCTGGGGCAGACCAAAGCTTGCTCAGAGTATATGAAAAGATTTAATTCAGAATGTTGATTATAGTTTGTTCTGTGTGTAAAGAAATCTTTACTGTTAAAATTCTCTTTACAGTAATAGCTAGGATTCCTTTCTTGCAATCGTACCCTGAAACCAAAAGTAAATATTGTTCTGTCCACTCTTTTCCTTTCAGCATGCCAAATCGATCATAGGGTTCCGGTGGAGATCAAACTATTTTAGTTATACTCAGGGGTTATTGGGAATTTTGGAACCCAAGTGTTAGAGGATAAAATCCTTTAACCTTGTATCTGCAGCTTGTGCTTATTATTGTTTATGCACAGAAAGCATGGAGGAACTTCGCCTCTGGGGAAATGAGCAACAACTGTTTCTGCTTAGCTCTATGAGGAGGCCCCTATTCGGGGTGGGGTAAGAGGATTAGGTCATAACGTAAATCCATTAAGAATTTTAAAACAATGTCATCTATCACACAGGCCTTACTATAAAACCTACATTCTCACATCTGATGTCTCCTTAGGGGAGAATGATGATTTGAAACCCCTTGGGGATTTTGAGTGACAGAGTTTAACCATGGGTGGTTGATTGAATGGAACTCTTCCCAGAAGTGTGTATATTTCTCGCATGATGAACGCTATAGAGACCTTTAAATGCCTTTGGACTTAGTTCAGCGTATCAAACCACTACTTCTTGAAGAATTTTGTGGTTAGATACCCCTACTTCATAGGACTCTTGAGAGTTTAAAATGAGAAAATGTAAGTGAAGGTTTTTTGTCGATTGTAGAACACTATACAAATGTACAAATGTAAGGCATCACTGTTGTTACTCTATTGCTGCCAGTAAGGCTGGTGGAGCCAAACTCCCAGGAGACAGTCTCTTATGTGCATTGTGTAGTTGGTGTGTGTTCTGCACACTGAGATAGATTTTCTTTAAAACACACAATTATTTTAATTTTCTTAGTAATTCTATTTAAATATAACTTTCGCATATATCCTGATCTTAGGGCCACTACGCTGCACAACTCCAGGGGGCATCGTTCAGTTGTAGTGGCTTTGATTCATCCCATAGCATTCCTTTCCTTAGAGCTGGACCATGATACCCCATGCTGCAAGAATGTGATCAACCAGCTAAGATGGTTAATCCCGAGAATTTACAATCCTATCTAGCTTTTTTTATTTTTATAAACATCAACTCAAATGCTGCTTGTTTGGGTCAGTTTTTCACGTTGATTTTTTTGCTTCCCTATGGATTCCAACACAAGGTGTGTGTTCCTTTATTGAATGAAAATGGAGCTGAAGAGAGGTCCTAAACACATCACTTTTAAACTCTCAAGAAGAGGGGCAGAGTCTGTGTGAGGACTTAACATATTTTTTCTATAAAGGGCCAAATGGTGAATATTTTCAGGTTGTGGCTTATGGAGTCCCTGCCTCGGCTATTTAACTGCTGTTGCAGCGTGAAAGCAGCGGTGGACAATATATAAATGAATGAGTCTTGTTATGTTCCAATAAAACTTTATTTATGGAAGAGATTTGACTTTCATATAATTTTCACATCATAAAATCTTATTTTCATTTTTTTCAATGACTTAAAAATATAAAATTCATCTTTAGTTCACTTAAACAAAACTAGAGTGGTTGGCTGTTATATGCTACCCCCTGGTCTATGATATTCTCACTGTTGAGAATAGCATGTCACTATGCACAAGTACTTTCTTAATCAGTGCTTCCCCAGCTAAGGACAGAGCAACACTCACCAGTCATTTAGCTTACGGGGCAGAATCTGGAATCCTTGGTCAGCCCCTACCCTGATGCTTTCCAGCTCTGACCTTGGGCTGGTCACATGATAACAGTCTCAGGCTTCTCATTGGTAAAATAGTGATAAGAATTCTTTTTCTGCCTCCCTTACGGGGTTGGTTGAAACCTCAAATGAGATTAGGCTTTCTAGCACTTTCTGAACACAAAGGCATTGTATAGAAATGTCAAAGCATATAAGCATTTTCTTATAGTCTTACTCCAAATTTCCTTTATTGCCTTTATTTTCAAAAAGTGCATCAACATTCTAACCATACTCCACCAAGCATTTCTGCTAAGGCCGTTCTATGCCAGGCTGAGCCCTGAGGATATACAGATGAATAAGATCTAGACTCTGGGGGTAAACAAAATTGAGAGAATTCCGATGTGATGTGGCACATTTATAACAGAAGAGGGAGGGAATGAGCAGAGGTGGGAGAGACTTGTCCTGCTGGGGTGGGCATGAACTATGAGAGAATCAGAGAAGGCCTCCCTGTGAAAATGCCAGCAAAGCAGGTCTGGGAGAGCGGGGGGTACTTGAGGGGATGGCTTGCAACTTGTGATGACATGGAGCCACATGGAGAATTGGGGGAACTTCACTACAAGGAGCCCAGCACGGGTGAGGAGCTCATGAGGAAAGGAGGCTGGAGAGAGGTGGATAGAGGGAGGCAGACCTCTCTGTGCTGTGCTAGAGAGTTTGGATTTTTTTTCCCATAAACGAAGGGAAGTCATTGAGTGTTTTAATCAGGGCAATAGCATAATCAGCTCTGAGCTCTGGAAAAGTCACTCTGGGGGCACATATGGGGGGAGAAACATTTGGGGTGGGAGCAGTAGTGGTGACAAGGAGACCAGTTAGAAAAGCTCTGTAATAATGCAGATGCGTGATGAGGAGCTGAACTATAGGATGATCGATAGTATTAGGATGGAAGAATGAAGATGCCTTTACAACACTTGTGTACATTAAGAGACTTTTTTGAAAGTCGAATAATATTGAATACACTGGGCTTCCCTGGTGGCGCAGTGTTTGAGAGTCCGCCTGCTGATGCAAGGGACATGGGTTCGTGTCCCAGTCCGGAAAGATCCCACATGCCACGGAGTGGCTGGGCCCGTGAGCCATGGCTGCTGAGCCTGCGCGTCCGGAGCCTGTGCTCCGCAACGGGAGAGGCCACAGCAGCGAGAGGCCCGCGTATGGCCAAAAAAAAAACCAAAAAACAAATATTGAATACACTGGAGAAACACAGGATTTAAAGATATTGGATCCTTTTTTAAATAAACAGAAAGGTATACACACACACACACACACACACACACACACACACACACACACACGCGCGAATTATCAGACTCAGATTCCTTAAAGGTGTTTGCCTTCAATTTTTCTTCAAATTGGAGAAACTGTACAATTGATCACTAACAAAGTACAGTGTTTAAAATTTCTGAGTAATCCATGTTATAGTCTTGATATCTAAAGAGGATAATTGACAGAGCTTTTACAGAGGAAGTATTTATTAACAAATAGAAAAGTGTCAGCCTCTGCTGAGATTTCGATGACCTTTCGCTTAGAACTTGGTTTCTCTGTAGAACGCATTGTGATTTATGTTTTTGTTTCAGAAACAGGTCCAAGCATTAAGAAACCGATTCCAGTTTCTCCACGTAAGTCTTTATGCAACTGTTTCGAAATAAAGCCTCCTGGGCTTTTATAAGAATGAGTTGGTTATGGAACATTTGCCAAACTTTGAGTTTTGATAAGAAGACTTCTGCTCTCATTCTCCCTCACCCCATTTTTCTCGAACTTTCTTTTTTCCCTTCCCCTGTCATTCCTTCATTCTCCTTTCTTTTTTCCTCTCTACCTTTGCCATTTTAAAATATGAATTTGTTAACCCATTGGTGTGTATCACCTTAATGCGAATGTAGTAACTTTCTTAGTTTTAGAGAAGTTCATCGTCTGCATACTTATACCGATTGTGATCTGAAAGCATTAACATACAGCTATGGGAGGGGTTTGCTTTATGTATCATCAGCAGTATCTACCTGCTCAGAGAAGTAGTGATAAAGGAACTAGCTGCTATACCATTAAGACAATCACTAGTCCAAGGGGTGTTGAGAAGGCTTATAAGACAAAAAGGGAGAGAGACCAACTGCTGCAAAATGATGCGTTGGAAATTATGTGGGCCAATTTCATTGCTTTATACAGAAGAAAACTCTGACCCAGAAGTATTTAAGTGACTTCCCCATGGTTATAATTGTCACTGAGGCAGGACAAGAGCCTGGGCTTTCTGGGTGTGCACCCAGAGCTCTTCTAGATAATGTTGCCTTGTGAGGAGAGTCTATACTTTTTTCCTCTTTAAGACTTTCCAGGTTAGTCTCCATGGCTGACCCCATCACATACATGTAAAAATCAGTCTGGAGAGTTCCTTTATGCTAAGTACTTTATAAACCATTCTATTAAGTGTATTATTTTAACAATATCATGGAATAGTATCATGAACCCAGAAAGAGATGCATATGGACACATTCTCTGGTACTCACCTAGTCTGATTCTCATAAATGACACCTTCATCTTTAGAATTTTAGAATATTTTCATTAAAAACTTTTACTCATGCCCCACTTTTGCATCTGTAGGCATGAAAAGACAAATCATCTTTTTTTTTGCGGTACGTGGGCCTCTCACTGTTGTGGCCTCTCCCGTTGAGGAGCACAGATTCCGGACGCGCAGGCTCAGCGGCCATGGCTCACAGGCCTAGCCGCTCCGCGGCATGTGGGATCCTCCCGGACTGGGGCACGAAACCGTGTCCCCTGCATCGGCAGGCGAACTCTCAACCACTGCGCCACCAGGGAAGCCCAAGCCAAGTCATCTTTTAATATCTGTCCTACAGACTAAATTAGGTTGATGGCGGCTTGGTTCGTCTTAACCTCCATAGCGTTCTTCCCACTTCTTACTCCTCCTAGGGGATCCCCAGCCCCTTTGCAAACTCCTTTTGTTTACCCCCTGCCTTCAGCAGGTGAGGTAGTGCTGTCCCATTTTTTAGAAGTTAAATGAACACCATAGGGCCCATGGCTAGAAGAGTAGGGACCAGGACTTGGGAATTTGGATCCTTCAGAATCTTCTCTACCACATTATACTTTTCCTGAGCCCTTTCCAGGGCTGGGGCTGCTCAAGGGTCACCTTTGTCTACCCCTGTATCTTCTACCCTGAAGTTATTGAATTTACATAGAGATCAGCTGGAGTCACTTCTGACTGGAGAGGAGCATAGAAACAGTATTGAAATAATGGGGAGATCCTGTACCTTCAATTTATAGTAAAAAAAGAAAAAGAGAGAGACTAGAAATTTTATTCCACCAAAAACCTCTCTCCCTTGGAAACTGATTTTTACTTTTTATAAGTGATCCAAAGAAGGTAGTTCTCTTAAAGGAAAGGAAGTGTTCTATTTCTGTGGCCTAGAGTTAATTTCAAATATAAAAATCTTTGCCAAATTGAGGAACAATTGGTTCTATTTATATGTTTTGCTGACCATAAAATTGACATCACTCCCCACTGAGGAGTATTTCCATTCACCTTATAGAAAGATCATGGTTGGAAAAGTGTTAAAAAGTAAGTTGTGTTAAATGACACAATAGGTAATTGTTGAGATGGAGGGTTTAATGTGAGGAGGTCAGTGAGATTTTATAATCGATAGGAATAGTTTATCCTTATTGTATGTTTTCTCCTTCTCACCACCTTTCTTCCTGTTATCTTTCATACTTTTAAATGTTCATGAAGGTATGTTTGTAAAGTGTTTGGAGTGTGTTTTTTATGTAGTGTCTTGTCGTTTTTTGTGTAGTGTCTCAGTGTTCAGTGAATAAGAAGCCATGAGTCAGATTTTGATAGAAGTTCACCTTATTTTCCCAAGCATCTTAACCTTTGATTTTTCAAGCCACTTTACCATTCAAATAGTAGGCCCTCAGATTGAGACAATGAACCATAGACCTAAGGTTTTACAGAGTTGACAAATCTGATTTTTTTTAGTAAGTTTGTTGCTCAAAATAAATTGCAAACTGAGGGTATCTTGGAAATCTGAAAATTTCATTTTTCTCTTGAGAAAGTATTTGCAAGTTACACATACAGTGTATTTTGTTGGAATCTGCTTTTTATCCTCAGATTTTATTAGCTGGTGCTCAGCCTTTCTGACTTGTGAAACAATATAAAATTGCAGCATGTGATGCAGAGTCACTCAACGTATGCATTGGTTTCTCTTCATTATAGCGATATTCCATGGTCTGGACACCCTAACCGTGATGGGCATTGCGTTCGCAGCATTTGTGATTGGAGCACTGCTGACAGGGGCCTTATGGTACATCTATTCTCACACAGGTTAGTGTGACTGTTGCATATCAGTTGGTGCACATTCCATGTGCCTGGCACACTATAGACACTCAGTGTTTCATTGCATGGATGAATGGATGAAATAATGAATGAAAGAGAGAGAAAATTCATTGCCACCATTTTCACATTTACGTATTGGCATGAATTGGGTTTTGCAAAAATATAATTTGCTTAAGCAAATCTCTAAATTCCTTTTAGAAAAGGAATGTTTAAACTATTTATGTTAATTACATTTGAGATGTTGCTGAAGTCTAGCTGCTAATAAAGCTATTTTGTGGTTAGCGTTTAATTAAAGAAAGATAATGCAGACAAACTGGAAACATAAAACATTCCCCCAAAGCTAAAAACTTCAGAATAAACATATAAATGGGCAGGAAGTAAAAAAGGAAGCCAAGGTGCTGAGCACTGTCCACCAGAGGCCCTAACCAATGGCATAAATAAGAATTTCTCAACCTTTTTTAAATCCATACCGTGTCTTTTTTGATAAACATAGAATTCTCATGTCTTGCTTGAAAATTATTTAAATTTTCAAAATATATTTTCATGAATTGTAAACAGATAAAAATGGTTGAAACAAAGCAGTTTGTTTTCAAGTTATGCTCTTCCACCCCTAAAAATTCTCATGTGCCTTTCTTCCTGCCCCTTACCCCCAGTCCCAAGGTTGAAACATTCTGGCCTGAACAGAGAACCTGTTCTGACTCCAAGACAGAATGCAGGCCAGGCTCAGAGAGTCTGTCGGGCAAGGGGAAGGAACAAATGGACTGCCCTTCTATTGCTTCTTTCTTAGGTTCCTTGCAAATATGGAAAGGAAAGACACGCATTTTGAGGCGTGTCTAGGAAGCTAGTTGCTATTGTCTGTTCTCGGATGCTTGTTTACGCTGTGAAGCTAGCTAAGCTGCTGGAATGATCATTCAGGTGAGACAGGCACAGACTTTCTGTTCAGAATTTCGTTAATTCTCCATTGAACCAACACATGCCACGATCTTTGGCCTTACCTTGGGCCATCCAACTAGCCAGGCTGAAACGATGACTGCTTTATAGGGAAGAGAAGCACGGAAGGGCGTTTTGAGAAGTCACGTCTTAACCTTCATCAGAATCTTCCCTTCAAATACTGCATTCTCTGACCGACTTACTTTAAATTATGGCAGAAGGAGAAGAATGAACCCTATGTGCCTAGCATGGGAAAGTCACACAGTCCAAAACAAAAGTTTAGGAGTTTAACAGTAGGCTTTGAGTCCACAGATTCCTCGTCAGCATCCTTTGAGTGAAGCCAGTTACCCTTAGACAGCACAGGTTTGAACTGTGAGGGTTCACTTATACGCGGATAGTTTTCAATAATAAATACTACAGCACTACACGGTCTGCGGTTGGTTGAATCCACGGATGCAGAAGACCTGCGGATGCGGAGGGCTGACTATAAGTTACATGCAGATTAACCTCTGCGTTGTTCAAGGGTCAAGTGTATATTTCACGTGAGAGAAAGGAAATAAGTCTCTTAAGTTTAAGGCTCTGAGGATATATGAACATCTGTGAATCAGTTTAGGAATGTTCTTCTTCATGAACAGCGTATACAAGCACTGGAAGGCACAGCGTTTAGCAGAGGAGCATCTTAGAGTTAATAATTTTGTCACAGGAGTACTGACACATTCACATCTCAGACTCACAGTTCTTTGCAACTTTCCCCAATCCTGCATGGCTGTAAGGTTTAGGGCTGTTGGGCAGCTTATGCTGTATATATTAAGAATGAACTTGAAAGTACGCCTAGAAGACTCTGTAGCCCTGAGAATTTCTACGGGGTAGTCACCCATAGACGCTTACCACGTACCTGCTGAGCCATGACTGGCCTTGGTCATAGATTTGTAAGTAGATTCAAAAACAAAAACAAAACACAAAGGCCTTCCTGTGATGATTTCCAGCAAAATAAATTATGCTGATTTGGAAGCTGAAAGGTTTATAGACACTGTCATTTGGGCTCTAAACCTGTTAGCATCACATATGATACAGCTTCAAATGACTTTTAAATAATTAATTAATTAATTTAGGCTGTGCCAGGTCTTCGTTGCAGCATGCGGGATCTTTTTAGTTGCGGCATGTGGACTCCCAGCTGTGGCATGCATGCGGGATCCAGCTCCCTGACCAGGGATCGAACCTGGATCCCCTGCATTGGGAGCGTGGAGTCTTACCCACTGGACCACCAGGGGAGTCCCCAAATGACTTTTTATTAAAAGCTATAGCCTATGGTTCATTTTAAAGATTGCTCATAAGGAATACCAGTGTCATGCAAGGAAGAAAAAGGCTCACTTTAGGACCAAATGGTAGTTTCCTATCCAGAACCCCCTCAGTTTCTTACCTGGGTCAGCTAGCAGCAAGTTTAGATAAAAAGAGAAGGTCATAATGCAGTGGCCAATGGGAAGAGGTGTCTATACAAACACTGACTCAGTCCATTCAGTTTCCACAATAATCTAAGCTGTGGAACTCAGACCTTATATGGTATATTTGGGGGTTCAGGCAGCATCTGCCTCTATGGCTAAAATGATCCTTAATTTAGACAACTTCCTGTTGTGCTGTCCATTCCATCTGCAGCACAGAGTGCAGAACCAAGTCACAGGTTTCAATTGTGGAGATCTACTTACACACCTGGAATGTGTGTTAGTCCAAAAAAGCTGGGTCCCTGCTTTATCATATGACAACTTTGGGCACAATAAGGGATACTTCCTTAGGGCTATATTCACTCTGTTTGGAAAACTCCATTTCTAATATTTACATTCTCCACTAAGATGGTGCAGAGAGGAGGGGCAGTCAGGGTGGAAATGGTGCTGGAATGGAGCCACAGAATCTTCATACTCCTGGGAGCCTAGCTAGGTCATGGTCCCTAACCTGACTCATGAAGATCCCAAAAGTCATGTGCAATATTATATCTATTAATTTTTTGAAGAGAGGAGCAAAAGCATTTACTTTTAATTTTTAGTAAAACTTTTAAGCTTTATCACAACATGCACATAGTTTAAAGGCTGAAATAGTTCTGTAAGTTCTGTAAATAGTTCTTGTTATGAAAAACATGAGTCCCCTACTGCCCCACTCCCTTTTCTGTCTCCTCAGAGCACCATTTTTGACTCTTAGCTGATTCTCTTGGACATCAATCCATATCTCTAAATAACATGAATATGTTGCCACTTCTTGACAAAAATTTTAGGTCTTTTCTGTTGACCTCTTACTATGGAAAATGAAAATTTAGTTCTCTTTCAGCCCTGTGTCCCAATTATATATTCATGCCTTTTTTGTCCCCCTTGTCCCCACCATCCTCCAAATAGAATTATACTGACATTTTGGTTAGGTCAGAATTAATGTTTGCGTTATTATGACAGCCTAAATACTAACCACACTTTAGCCATGTAGTATAATAGTGTTTCTTCTCCTGCATGACTTCTAATATTCCCTAGAATTAATAATTGTCTCTCTCTCCACCCCCACATTACCTTGGTTTTGTATATAATTATCACTAATTCATCGGTTGACTCTGCCAGTTGTCTCAATCTCCTCTTACACTTACACATTCAGACATCAGATATTCTACTGATTCATTTTCCTCAGTACTTTTGAGTTGTGGATGTCCTGTGTCATGGATCTTGTCTTCCCCCTTCTTGGTTTAAAGGGAACATAAGAAGTAAATGTTTTTTGCACCATGGATGTCTGCAGATATCCTCATTTTATACAAACACTTGGTAGATAGTTTGGCAAGGTATAGAATTTTAGGTTACAACTTTCTTCAGAATTTTGAAAGCACTCCTCATTGAGTTTTACCTCTGAAGATTGCTTTGGGGAAATGCAAAGCCATTCAGATTCCTGAGCTGTTTTTTCTCTCTGGAAGAAATTTTACAATAATCGTGCTTGATTTAGGTATATTTTCATTCATTATGCTGGGCATTAATTGAGCCCTTTCAGTCTAGAAACTATGTCCTTCATTGTTGAGATTTTTTAGAATTATTTATTTTTTCTTGCCCCTGTTTTTTTTGTTCTCTCATTCTAGAAATAATTTTATTTGAAAGTTGAACTTCTTGAATCATGCTCTAATTTTCCTTTTCTGTTTTCCATCTTTTTCCTTTCTTTATTTTCTAGGAGATTTCTTCATCTTTATCTTTCGGTTTCTTATTGCATTTTTAATACTGCCTTCACATTTGTTAATTCCAAGAAGTATTTCCTATGAATTAAAAAAAATATATCCTACTCTTATCTTATGGGTGCAATGTCTTATCTCTCTGAGAATATTAATATAGAGTTATTTAAGAATAGGGAAGTTCTGAGCTTGTGGATAGAACATATTGATTTTGAACTTCCCTTAGGGTGATCTGGCTAAGCCTTTTACTGAGGAACTCCTGGTATCTCATCTTTGGATCTTTCCTCTTGAGCTTATCAGGTTTTCAATGAAACAGGTTTTCCTGTTTCCTTCCTGGAGGTTGTAGTTCTGGCTGTCAGCATTCTGGGGGTCACAACATTCAACATGTAGACATTAATTTAATTCTCCTGTGTAATTGTGGTTCTCTACCCTCAATTTTGCTGGTGTTGGTCATTCCCGGAACCCTAGTTTCATCCTCTTTAGAGAGTAAACTTGTTGTCTTCCTCCCAGATGAGGAAGGGCAGGGTCCCAGCACCATGGAGTAAAGAAGGGGATTTAGAGAAATGTTATTGCTTCTCAAGCAGAAGTTTAGCCAGCCCAATTTCTTACAGCCCCACGTTCACCCTCTTGTCTAGGGGTACCTGATGCCACCATTTCCTGAGTTTTTGAGGAGTTCTGTGTTCCTACTTGGCTGTTTCTCAGCTCTTCCTACTGGTGGCTTAGGTTCCACCTGAGTCTTGACTTGAATCTGCTAAGTCAGTTACTACTCACCCATTTCCTCATTAGCTTCCAATATTTTATTGCTATTGTCTCCACTCCTGTTTTCTTTCTTCTTCTTGTAGGTTTTCTTTCTTCTTATAGGTTTATGCCTTTTAAAAATCTGTAAATTGTCATTTTGGTAAGGTTTTTCCTCTAAGCCTATGACTTGCAGTTTTGTACCAATTAATATCTTGATTCTTGATATTTGAATTGCATAAGCTCCCTCCTGTGAGAAGAGTAAACTAGACTACCTTTAGTTTAGGGAAGTTTTCAATCCCTTTTCATCAGTTTCAAAAATTACCACTCCCCATTCTCCAAAAAAAAAGACCTACCTTTTGCGGGCAAAACTGTAGGAGGGGGTGGTTTAGAGGTTGTTATAATTTATCTTTACTTTAACTTGCCTTGGTGGTCCCTGAACCGGATGCACTCTAAGTTTGATGATAATAAGAAGAGGAAGAAGAGAAAGAAGAGGGGAAAAGTGGGAGGGAGGCCACCTTCTATGTGTATCTGTACCACCTTAAGTGTGGGCTATTGTCAGAAATTGGACTTGAAGCACTAATCTGTTCAACTGCTAATCTTATTACCTGAGCCAAGAATATGAACCATGTTTCTCTTTAGTAAACATAGAGATGATCTGTACTTCACAGGGTTATGAAGGTGAGAGTATTTAAACAAATGCAAGTGAAAAGTTTTCTGAACTCCAAAGTCCTCCAAAAAATGTAAGGTTGCTCATATGTGCAGGCAGAAAAAAATCTAAGTGTGGAAGGAACACTGTGTTTCACAGAACAAAGTAAAATGCTGAGGTGTTGAATTAGATGTGCCTGTCCCAATCCCTCGGGCTTCTGTTCAACGATCCTGAGTTGAACACACTGTATGTTCTTAAAGCAGAAGTCAAGCACAAACCCAGGTCCACCTGAGTCAGGTAATTAGGATGCTCCTTTTAATTAGGAACTTTCAGACATCTGAAGTTTCTCCAAGCTCCCCAGTTTAGTCCAGGTGAAGAAAGAAACAGCAAGAAGATCAGCTAAAGTGGGACTAAGTAGGAGACGAGAGACTAACTCCCAGGGATCAGAAAGATGCAGGTGGGACAGATGGGAACCCTGGTATGCCTGGAGAGAAGGCAGGATCCACTCTTTTCACCCAAGTGCTCAGGTTAAGTTAAAGGAAGATGCCTACAGAAAACCAAAGTGCAGGTGCGAACAGGTTGGCCATATTGCGGGAATATAGAAAGAAAGTGGGAGGCAGAACATTTTGAAAGATTTTACTTCCTGCCTTGGAACCTTTCTCAATAACTTATAACAACATCTAATTCACCCCTCCTGCAGAGTTTTGCCTACAACAGGAAAGTCCTGTAGCTTGAAAAGTGAGGAGGGACAATTTTTGAAAATGATGAATAGTGACTGAAAGCTTCTCTAAACTAAAGGTGGTCTAGTTCACTCTCCTTATTGGAGTGAGCTTGTGAAATAATTATAATTAGGATATCAAGAGACAATAATTGGTACAAAATTGCAACCAACGCATAGGCCTTGAGGAAAATATCTTTGTTTTCTCTGCAGCATCAAGTAATATTAGGTCTAAGTCACCCCCAGGCATATGGTTTTCAATCCAATGCTTAAATATCTCTCAAGAAAGAAATTCCATAAATTCCCGCTATAACTAACCAATCCTCGTAATCAGCAAGTTCCCTGCTATGTGACCTAAATCTCTGTCACTGCCATTTAAACTCATTTCCTCATGTACTGCTCTCCAGGGAGCAGTACACCTGTCTTCTCCTCTTTGTAATAATCCTCTGTGGGCAATATTTGCGAACTGTCTGCTTTGGGCTAAATAATTGAGATTCCTCTCACCTTTCTTTAAAATTCTTCTGTTGTTGTTTCCCCGTAGAGCTTCTCCATGTTATTCACATCTTTAGATTAAGTTTCTTCCCCAGGACCTGCCATGGTGAAAGATTTAAGAGATAAGAATCCAGTTGTAAAGTAGACTGCCAAAGAGGTGGCAGGAAATCGGATCTGGACAGCTCCATGCCAAGCTAAAGAAAGGAAATAGGTTATCCCTTAAAATATGTGTTTTTTTTTTTTTTTTTTTTTTGCGGTACGCGGGCCTCTCACTGTTGTGGCCTCTCCCGTTGCGGAGCACAGGCTCCGGACGCGCAGGCTCAGCAGCCATGGCTCACGGGCCCAGCCGCTCTGTGGCATGTGGGATCTTCCCGGACCGGGGCACGAACCCGCATCCCCTGCATGGGCAGGTGGACTTTCAACCACTGTGCCACCAGGGAAGCCCTATGTGGGGTTTTTTTTTTTCTTAAAAGCATCTCTGGCAATATCTAAGCTCAGCCACAGGCTAATATGTGAGCCGGGTGGAATGGAAGGCAGCCATGCTCACCATTATACCACCAACTCACACTGAGCCGGGTGGAATGAATCCTTGTCCTAACACACCTTCCTCCTGAGTATCCTGTGTGCCAGATGCCTCTTTCCCCTACTCACTCTCCTTCTCAAATATCTCTTCCTCTGTGGTTTCAGATTTTAGGAGCAAAGCATGAAGACTGAACACATTTCTTCTGATGGCCAAGTTTGATATTTATGAGCAGGGAGCCTTCCTTGAACTTGCATTCTCTAAGCGCGCCTGCTCTGCATAGCCCTGCAGTCCTCCCTGACCATCCATCTTCTCCAGAAGTAGGCCAGTTGTATTTGTCACCCAAGGGATATTTTAGAGAAACTCAGTGCTCCAAGAAATCAGAGGTCACTGTGATAGAGAGCAGAAAACCAAAGAACCCATCTTAGAAAACCTAAGGGACTCTGCTGGCTTTTTAAGCAGAAACATCTGCACATTAAACTTCCTTTCTCATGGTGAATTTTTCTGTAGTGCCACTTGCATCTGACAATGAGAAAACTTTTCTTGATTTCTCCAAAGGTGAAAGTTTTTCCAAAGGTAAAAGTTTTTAACAACTTGGTTATTAACAACTGAGAAATCTCACATCTCACATGTGAAAATAGACACAGAGCTAGAAGGGATAGTCTAAAGAAGCTGTTTTCAACATTTCCAAAAGGTACTCCTGGGCACACTGTTTTCTCAAAGCCAGCAGATTATTAGGTTAAGTTGACTTGTCCACCCTGGTGAAATGTAGCCTGTAGTCTTGAGTATAGGGGACTTCTTTGTTTTGTTTTGCTTGGGGTTTCATTTTGGACGGTGTTTTGTATTAGCAGCGCAAGAGTTTCCAAAACTCTGGAAGTTGAAAGACCTTTTTAATGGGCAACGATTAAAATAAACTGACATGACAACAAATTATATTTGGCAAATAAACATCGGAAAGCAAATATTCAGACTTCCTGGGCAGGGAGTAGTACTGGCACTTTTCCTGAATGTGAATAATCAAGCACATGTCACATTTGGGATGAGACAAACCTGTTCACTGTCGATAGAACAGCCAAAGCCATCTTGCTTTAGCTGCTATCAGGCTGAACGAACGAAACCCAGGTGAGCCAAAACGGGGAGGTGGGGTATATTGACTTACCGCCTGCTTTTCTGACGGATCCTTTATTGAAATGGGGAAAAGATATTTTTAAAATGTGCTTCACATACAGCCACTTTAGTCCTGCTAATCGATAACCTGAGAATCCAGCTGGGTATGTTTCAACGTGTGGGTTGTAAGGGGGCTGAATTTTTAAAGTATATCACGAGTTGTTCTAGTCTCTGGAGGATTTGGGTTTTTTGGGGGTGGGAGGGGGTAGACATAATTCAGAATAGCTAACAGATTTAATTTCCTTTTAGAAATAAAGTTCCCACTCTGGGGAAAGTGGATTTCTGGCAGAAAGTCACTGTCATTGAGGCAAACTTCCCCACCTTTAACTAAATGCACACATGAAGGGTAGAGGGTAATGCTGGAAAGGGTCCAAAATATAGATTGCCAAAAAAAAAGAAGAGTGAAAAATACATTGTTTCTCTGCCTCTGAGGAATATTGACCTGCTCTCCCCTCTCCATCCCACCAATCCCAGAAGAATAGATAATCAGAGGAAATACAGCAAGGGCCAAATATGCAACAGCATATGGCATATGCAAGGCCCTGAGGTTGAGGCCAGAATGTGTGTTGTAGCCGTGTGGTTCATAAATGGGTGACAGGGAAAGCTGTAACCAGACCCAGAGGCATGAGCTGCTTCTACATTTTGTAGAACTGCTGTTTTGGCAGAGGCTTTTGAGGGGCCCCAAAAGGGGAATGGAAGTAACGGACTAAGTTCCTGTGCTTGGAGGGCAGAGCCTTTGCTGGTGTGTTTTGTTTTAAGGAAGAGGCCAGAGGGTTGCTTATCAACTGCGGAGTGCTGTGTATTTCTGCCTGACAGGAAAGAGGAGGCTCGTTCATAAACAGACCTGGCCCTCTGGGGCTTCCCATAGTGGAGTGGGGAGATCGCTGACCAGAAGTGTACGGAGTTGATGCTTTGACTTTTCGAAGAAAATGCAGTGTTTGTCATCAGAGAGCCTTGATCACTTTTCCCTACCTAGAGCCATTGTCTGAGGGCTGCCCTGAGGCCAGTTTTGTTGAAGAAGACAGCTCTAGAGCCTTTTGCAGTGCTAAATGCAGACCATCTGTGTGACCCGAGGTTCCCCCGCCTCCCCACAGCCCTGCGCACTTGGCGTGAGGTATGGGCTTTGCTGACATGCAGTGGGGTGTGTGATGAAAAGTGGGGTGCTTGATGTGCTCAGCTGCACCCTGCAGTAAACCTCCCAATGGAGGGGCTGTTGCCTGGCAACCACAGTCCCCTTGTGCAACAGCTAAGCCCCTTCTTCAAAAGGTGTTTCTGGGAGCAGGCTCCTCCTATACCTCCATTTCTCAGGCGGGTCATGTGCTCCGTGCACAGTGCTCTCTCCGCTGTAGCTAGGGCGAAACCTAGCCGTCACTACCCCTATTTCGACCAGGGGTATTCAGAAAAAGGCCTCCAAATTGCCAATATTCTCTTATTACGGTTTAAAGGTCTCACTCTCCGAACCCTACGATACCTTTATGAGAGGAGGTGTTTCCTGAATACAGGTGCTAGTCAGTTGGATCACACAGTACAGATGATGGTGGTCTTCAAAGGTTGCAGGCACTGAAATCCTGGGCATTCGTCCTCAACTATCAGGGGTCTTTGCCCCTATTAACTGTCAGTCCGCTTGAAATCAGTTCTTTTCCCCATGCAAGAGGATTTAAAAGCAAAATAAAATACCCACAAGCAGAACAGCCTTATGGTACAAGGCCTTTTGGTCTAGTTGCTTCTGCGCATGGATGAGAAGAACATCAGAGAAAATGGGCTTTTCGTTGTTATACAGCAGAAACTAGGACACCATTGTAAAGCAATTATACTCCAAAAAAGAGGTTAAAAAAATAACCAAATAAGATAAAACAAAAACTGAGAAAAAGGTCTTTTCAGAAGTGCCCATGTGTAACATGCATCTCTCCTCACCCCTTTTCTTCATTAACTGCAGGAGAGACTGCAGGAAGGCAGCACGTCCCCACCTCCCCACCAGCCTCGGAAAACAGCAGCGCTGCGCACAGCATCGGTAGCACGCAGAGCACGCCCTGCTCCAGCAGCAGCACAGCCTAGCCTGCCCCACCCACCGCCAAGGGCAGGACTGGGAGCCCACGCCTGGGCCCAGATTCCAGACTCGGGAGGCTAGATTGTGGGTCCCTGGTAAAGAGAGTGAATTTCAATATAGCGATCACCTGTTGTGTTCACCCCCCACCCAGGGCTAATATAAATGTGACCCCTGGGCTTCTGTAACACACTAGATTCATGTGAGAAAGCTAAGGTGGTGGCCTTCTCTACCAGCCCCTCACAGGCTTGGGGGTTTTCAATGTGAAACACATGCCAGTTTTTAAAATGCTGCTTTGTCCAGGTAAGAACATCCGTAATTTGGAGCCCTGCGTTTTACCCAGACGCAAAGGGTTGGTAAAAGGATAATAGCCAGATGGTAGAACCAGTGAGTAGATGTGGCCAAAGATTCTTTTATAACTGAACCAAGATGTAAAACAACAGAAATGCTTCGAGACTTTCTCAGTGTGTTCCTCCGTTTCTAATTTGCACCTTCTGGATGCGCACTTCTCACCTTGCTGCCACACTCGTGGGGACTGCGTGGGGACTGCAGTGTCGGCTTGATCGGTGCTGCCCTCACGGACTGCATCCTGACACACCTCAAGGCAACATTCCTTTCTTGTGCCCTGGGCCAAAACCAGTGCTGATTTCCTTATCAGCTTCCTCCTTCTCCCCACATTCACACACCAACTGCAAAAATGTCTTAATGTAAATTTTGCATTTCTTTATAGGCATATAGAAATTGAAAATGGCCAAAATCCGAGACTGAAGATTTGTGCCCATTTATGACAATGTGTTCTATTACATTAATGTGTAAATGGGGGCAAAATTCGGTTGTAAAGTTGAGGAGGAATTTGCACAGTGATATATGTACCAGTACAAGTATATAATACGTCATTTGGCACATTCGTTTTTTTCAGTTTAAGAAGAGAAAATTCATTCCCATTTTAAAAATGTCCTACACCTTCAGAGTTGGAACTTATTCTTAAATATATTTGAGAGAATTCGTGTTTCCATGCAAAACATGTCAGCCTTTTCTTTAGACCATTTTGTAAACGCCAAGCTCTTGTAAGATGCAAATGTATGGCAGACTGTTGGTTATCTGAACAGTGTCACCAGTTCTGCCAAGAAACTGATGAGATACGGAAAAAGACACTCATTTGGATTGCTTTAGTTCTCTTGCCTTCAATATACCCCCAAAACTCAAAAAGAATTTGAGGTGAATTTTATTAAAATGGAATAATATGATACCACTTTGCAGCTAAAATAAGCTCAACTGATACCTCTATGTTAAAAAAAGATGCCGGAGGGAAATGTCCATGCCAAATCATTTACTCCTGAAGGTAACTTCATTGCAAATAAATATTATTCTCTTTCCAGAATTCTCCCAAACAACTCAGAAGTCTACAAATAGAACAGGCTAGATTCTAACCCCAAACTATTCAGAAGCAAATCTAACTGCTCTTAAAATAAGGAAGTTGTGCCTGGTTCTCTGTGAATGGAATCTTAAGTAGGAAATGTTGATGTCACCGGAGACCTGAGGGCAGTGTCTACAAGGCAAATAGGTAGAGATTGACAATCATTAACCCATCATGGAGTCATGCTCTGATTGATTTGATAGTTATAGACATTCAATCAGGATGATTTTAATCAAAACAGATTGTGGGCTAAGATTTCCAGGCTATCTATATTGATAATTTTGCAGATTTTCACAGACAAATGAAGATAGGAGATTAGAAAAACGTTTGCCTTCAGTTAACTTTTTTTAACATAAAGGTATGAGTGGAGGACCTAGATTATGCTACCTGTGTTTGAAAATAATGCGCTTTGCCTAACCTTCAGCAGAATGTATTGTTTTAGCATATTCTATGTATAAAAAAGTTTAAAGATGTCTTCAAAGAAGACTAGAGTCTTTAAGTCACTTATAGCTATATTTTACTACAAAAATCTGTGTATAAAGATATATTTAAGTGTTTTAGATAAATTTAAGTTACTCCATATGAAATGTTTAATTTCAGTTACTGTGAATTCTTTTGATCAGTTCTTTGCTTTTTAAAAATCCCTATCCATCCTGTTAAAAAGATGATTAACTATTAAGAGGTATTAAAAGGTCCAATTCTTAGATGGACAGGGTTAAAACCTTTTGTAATATATTTAAATGTATATTTTTGAGAGAGATGCTACATTGCCGATGATTTTATAAATAATTTAAAATTAATTTACAAATTTATGGGTGCAAACCAAAAGATTTTAAAAGAAAGAGAAGAAGAAATCAACTTTTATTTGTTTGGGTCTTACTATCCAGAAGTATTATTCAGATCAAGAAATTCATGTTGATGAAACCCAATCCTGCGTTAATTGCAGAGTGAACATCATTAAGTATTTCTGAAATGTTTCTAAAAAGTGAACATTTTTAAAAAATTGTGTTTTCTCCCTAGCTTCCTGTTACAGCATTTCCAGTTGCTTCATATTTCACAGTTTTAATACAAAGTATAAGCTCTACTTTATAATACATCCTACAGGTTTCTTTAAAACTGTTTTTATATTCCAGTTAAATTCCTCTATCTGCAAAGTCTTCTGTTACTTCTGCAGGTTACACCCTTCATTTGCAGAGGCCATTTTGTTTTATTTATTTGATGCTAAAGCTATTGTTGAAATGCCCTAAACTCGAAGGCAGATTGTGTAATACCCTATAGCTTTTCACCGTGTGGTGTGTACCAGCCCGTTGCTCTGTATTTGGAAAGTCAGGTTCCTTCTGAGTAAGCTGTTTCTATAGCATTTTCTAAACAAAACAAAAGGTCTTTTCCTTGTCTGTAATGAGATTGTAAACCCGTTTCCTGTGTGTGTTCTGTTGTGGGCGTGCTTGTGAGTGTGTGTGCACCTGCATGCCGGTTTTTTTGTACTGTAACTACCTCATGATTTGAGTGATGGTTGTACTGCTGATTGTGTTAACAGAGCACATTTTGTTGGGTGACTCGTGAGTGTGATTTTTTTTTTTCCTGTTTGTTTTCACTGGGGGTTGTTCATGAAACTGACAGATGTTTTTCTGAAAAGGACTATTATCAGTTTCCAAATACAATACTTCTCTCTTCTGGTTTTTCCTGAATGAGCCTGATTTTGTTGCTGTTTTTCATCATCTATGAGGGTAAAAAGAGTGCCCTGAAAATCCCTGTGGCCAGTTTGAGCACCCCTGTTGTACTCTTTTCTCTGTTCAGTATGTCGTCAATCTTATGAACATGCTTAGATGTATAGTTTTGATAACCACAGTTTTAAGTCCTTTATCTGTGCATAATAAAAAGATATATATCAATTATTAATACGTGTCTTGTTTGGTCATCATTAAATTCTACCCTCAGGCTGATATAACCATTGTTCATTGTGCCTTTCTCCTAAATTTATCCTCCGCTACCACTGTGCTGACGAGGAGGAGGGAGGGGAAGGGCGAAGGCTCACAGAGCAGAGGTGGGGGGGTAGACAGACCGGAGGGGACGTGCAGGAGCTGCTACTCTTCTCAGAAAAACATGGCAGGAGACCTGGAAGTGGGGGTCAGCCCTGGAATCCGCTCAGGGGCTTTCTGTCAATCTCCTAGAGGCACGGAGTGAGAAATAATACGTATTTTGGACCTACTATTTCCAATCCCTCCAAACACCTCAGTGCTACTTCTAGCATTCTCTATCAATACGCCATCACCATCTACCAGCTGCTCAAGCCAGAAACCTGGGAATCTCTCTGGACTCCTTTTTGGTTCTCACACCCTCAAATGAATAAATCCAAGTTTATTCTATCTTTCGAGTATCTCTTTCTCCAAACCATGCACTTATTTCTTCTCCTCCTGCTGTTACCCGGAATCCAAGGCCTGTTATCTCTTAAACTGAATCACTGCACAAACCCACTTCCCAGCCTGCTCCCCTCCAACTCTCTCTCCACCGCGCAGCCAAAGGAGTCCTGAACAGCCTCAAGTCATGTCACCTTCCAGCTTAAAGCCTTTAAGTAATTCCTCTATTTGCCTTCAGAATAAAGTTCAGCCTCCTAAGCATGGTTCAAAGAGAATAATCTGCTTACTTTCCCAGCTACTTCTCTCACCTCGCTGGAACTATAGTTCTATGTGGCATATCTCCCACCAGACACATTTATGTTATGAAAAGAATAGCTTTTACTATCAGAGATGAAATTATAACATTGAATATGTGTTTACAAACTGCTCTCTCATATCGCTGCCTCTCCACCCCTTTTGAGAATTAGTGATCTAGATGGTTAGAAACAGACCCAAAAATGTATCAAGGCCAGTGGCCCATGCTCACACATCACACAGGCAGGTGTCCACACAGCAAGAGCAGTGTGAGGGGCTTAAGCAGCATCTCACTCCAGCGAAGGTGGAGTCCTTGTTACAGATAAGAGTCCAGCCAATGTCCAGTACCCAAATTGTGCCCTGGAGCCAGCTCCTCGCTCAGAGGAAAAAGGGAGAAATTGGCAGGTCAACCAATTTTTCTGCTGTTAAACTCTCTTTGTATCTACTGAAGCAGAAACCTAGCTGATCCATAAATGAGCTTCAGAGTGTCTATTAACTACCTGAAATTGCATGTAAATTTTTGCATTGATGTGTCTGGACTTTTTTTCTAGTTTTGAGTTTCTTTGTTGAAAGTGTCCATAGCCCTTTTGTAGTTACACTGAATAAAAAATTATTTTTTTTTGCAAACAGTTAATGTATATGTATAAAATGAATGCAAACAACAGACATGTAACAATGAAAAAGCCTCCATAGTCCTCAAATTTAGAGATAATAATACTGATTTAGTGAATGTGTTCCCAGACATTTCCTTAATGTTCATATCAACATGTAAATGTCACTACAATAAATACGATCACATTATAACATTTGTGACTTGCTTCTTTCTTGTGGCATATCTCCCTATCAAGCTTCACGAGCACTGATCATCACTTTTGCACTAGACTTTCCATAAATTGCCAAAGTAAAAGGTGGCCATTAAAGGAGGTGAAATGAAACCAAGTTATTTGTTAATGCTCTTCCCACCCCCTCTAGTCACTTCCCTGGAGGAACTGCCTTTTTTCTAAGGCAAACATATTGATACATGTTCACAAATGAGGAAATTCTTTTGGTTTACACTGTATACATACTCTGAAATGTGCCTTTTTCACTTAACATGGACCTGCCTTTAGTTAGTACATATAGAACAAATTCATGCTTTTTAGTGGCTATATAGTATTTCATGTAATGAATTCAGCCAATTTGCTACTGATGAACATTTAGAAGGGTTTTGCCAAGATACTCTACTGCAGTTAACATCCTTGTAACATCCTTGAATGTCCTGGCATTCTAGTACTTTAAAGAAAAAAAAGTGACAGAATCACAAAGAGAAACTGACAAATTCATCATCACCATAGAAGACTAATATATCATTCTCAGAAGCGAATAAATAAAAAAAATTTGGATATGGAAGATTTGAACAATGAAGTTAAGCTTGATCTACTGGGCATACACATAGAATCTGTGACCCCAAATTTGAGAATTTTGTACATATAGAATATTTATAAAAATTGACCATTAATAGACCATAGTGGAATTCTCAACAAATATCATAGAACTTAATCATACTCGTCAAATTCTTTATCCGTAATGCAAGTAATTTAGAGATCAATAAGAAAATAATTTTTAAACACTCAATATATTTGGAAAATTTAAAACACGTATTCCTGGTTCAAAGGAGTACTTATAATAGAAATCAGAAAATATATAGACTTGAAGAATTAAAATACTAAATTTGTACAGGCAGTTAAAGTAGTAATTTATGAGAAATTTATAGCTGTAAAATGCTTATATTGGGAAGCAATGAAAGGGTGAAAGAGTATTCAATATAACAAATTAGGAAAAATGCCAAAAACTAATTATTATTTTAAAAGACTACCAGAAATAGACAAAAATTAAGTAAAAATAAATGCATGCATTAGGAATGAAAAAGGACAAATCAACAGATACTACAGAGATTTTAATAAATAAGGGATCACCATAAATAATTTTCTTCTAATAAATTTGAAAACTTAGACAACATGGATAATATATCAGTTAGGGTCCTATTGGATGAACAGAAGTCACACTGGGTATTTCAGCAGAGAGAAATCAATATCAGGAATTGGTTAAGCAGGTGTTGGATGGCTGAAAAGGTGAAGAGAGGACACTGAGGTAACACAGAGTTAATAAATGTAGGAAGAATTGCATCCCTGGGACTGGTGATTGTCAGCAGGTGTAATTGGGGGTGGTTTGCAGAGTCCCAGCACCAGCATCATCAGGCAGGTAGAGAAGGGAAGATTGGGATCTGGGAGACAGAAGCTTAGTAAATGGCACAGATGATTTCCTGGAAAACTACAATTTTCCAAAACCAATTCAAGAAGCAACAGAAATTGAAAATACATCTTCAACCATTAAGAAAATCAGGGATTAAAATCTACTTACAACGAAACAGAACATAAAATTAAAAAAAAAAAAAGCTGCTAAGCCCACATGGTTTTACACCTAACTTCTACCAAGTAGTCAAAGAATTGATAACGGATAGTGCCAGGATCACAGTGGCCCTTTTATTTTGGGGGGGGCGGCAGGTCAAAAGGAATGAGTTTTTTAATATTAATATCTATTACCACATTACTTTTTCTAAAGGTTGTAACAAATCATAATGCCACAGGCCTCCCCATCAGAACGGGGCATGTCGAAACAGAGCTTGGGCTCCCAGACTGTCTAGGTTTGAATCTTGGCTCTGCGATTTGCTAGCTGAACTATTTCCTTAATTTAAAAAAATTTACTTCTTAGCATTGCCATGAACATTAAATGAGATAATCCACATAAAGTGTTTAGCATATACTAATCACTTAATAAATATCATCTACTGTTATTGTTACCAGCATTACGTTTTAAATTTTGCCAGGCTGATGGATGAAAAATTGTATCTCCTTAGTTGACTTCATATTATCCTCATAACCAGTGAGTTTTAAGTTGTCATAAATTATTGGATTTTTCCACGTTCTTCTGTACATTTCTATTTCCTTTGCCTGCTTTTCTACTGAGTTGCATTTTTCTTAATACTTTTCATATTAGTGGCATTATATGTCACATGTCATGTATGACAAATATATTTTTCTAATCCACGATGGTTTTTTCTTTCATTCTGTTTATAACAGATATTGCCAAGATAAAATGTTTAATTTTTATGTAGTTGAATATGTCTACCTTTCCCTCTTGGGTTCCGGGTTTCCTGTCTTGCTTAGTGTCTCTCTAATTCTAGGCATATACTAATAGTTTTATTAATTTGTTTTTCAAATTTAGATCTTTATTCCATATTTTTGTGATGGCATGAGGCTAGGGGTCTATTTTTGTTTTCTTCCAGATGATTATTCAATTCTACCAGAATCATTTATTTAAAAGTTCATCTATTTCTCACTGAATTAAGATTTTGAAAAAGAATGGTCACTGTGATTTGGCCTTAGCAGATACTAGAATTTAGCACAAAATCTTAAAATAAAAATAGTATGATATTAGCACAGGAATAGTTAAATAGATTTCTCAAACAGATAGAGCATTCACAAAGAGATCTAATTCATTGGGACCTTAACATATGATAACTAGTCACAGTTTTCACTTGATTCTTAAAGGATTCCATGACCCCAAAATGGTTATAAATTCAAGACCAAAAATAAGAGCTATAGGTTGTCCCATTTTCATTGTAAAAAAACAGATCTGATTTTTTCTCCCATCCTTTAAAACATTTAGAGGAAAAGTTGTCTGAAAAAGAAAAAGTCGATTAATGTTAGGTCTACCCTAAACTTTCTGTGGGCATGATGTCGCTGCCCCGCTGGGTCTGGAACAGAAAATCAAGCCAAAGAGAATTGTGTTGGTCCTTAAGATCACATGGAACTTGTTTTGTTAGGTTTTGGACTTGCTTGGGTCCTGTCATGCCTTCCTTTTTTCTTATTTTTCCTCTTTGGAATGAGAATTGTGGGGGAGGAAAAAAAAATGTTCCCTCTACCCTTCTAAGTTCTTAGCTGAGACCTCTAATAAAAGATGTATTAACAAAAGAAAAATAAACAGAAGTTTATTAACATGTATGCCTTATATATACATGGGAGACACCAGGGAAAAATGAGTAGTGCAAGCAGGCGGCCTTAGAATTCAGAATTAGATAGCATCTTAGGGAAAGAAGAGGGGGAAGTAGGCCTTTTAGGGGAGCAAAATAATTAAATAATTTTTTAGGAAAGATAAATAGATGAACAGATGAGTTTGTGACAATGGTTAAGATTGATGTTCTATTCTCCTCTACTGTGATGAGTCAATCAATCTCCCCTGGTTGATAAAACTCCTGGGGAGAAGATTTATGACAATTGAGGTCCTTTTGGAGGATCTGTCTTCAGGCAGATAAGGGGGAGTGCAGAGTAAGCTTTTCCCCATATTTGCTGTTTTTCAAGTGCCTACAGCTCGAAATAGTCAATATACCAAAGCTGCATATTTTGGGGTAGTATGACTCCTAAACTCCTACAGTCATATCTTGGGGTGGCATGTTCTGCTGCCCTTCAAAATGTCTATCCTATGCCTGTCCCACTGTTGTATTTTGGAAGCACACAACTTGTTTGGCTTTACAGGTTCACAGCTGGAGAGGACGTTGCCTGAGGATGAATTGTACCTACCTCGATTCTCACTGTTATCAGGTGATATTTAGATGAGACTTTGGATGTTAAAGGCAATGCTGGAATGAGGTTGAGACTTTGTGGGCTGTTGGAATGGGTAGAATGTATTTGGCATGTGAGAAGGACATGATGGGGTGCAGGGGTGCTGAGTGAAATGCCAGGGACTGAGCGGTTGTGCCTTCCCACAATTCATAAGTTGAAGCCCTAATCCCCAGTGTGATGCTATTTGGAAAATGGGCCTTTGAAGATAATTAGGTCATGAGGGTGGAGCCCTCATGTTGGAATTAGTGCCTATATAAGAAGAGACAGGAGACAGCTTGCTTCCTCTCTCTGTCATGTGAGGATACAATGTGAAGACAGCCATCTACCAACCAGGAAGCAGGCTCTCACCAGACACCAGATCTGCCAGTGCCTTGATCTTGGGCTTCCAGCTTCCAGAACTGTGAGAAATAAATGTCTGTTGTTTAAGCCATTTATTCTATGGTAGTTGTTGTAGCAGCCTGAGCTAAGATAGAAATCAATGATTTGCATGATGATTTACTACTCCTCCTCCTCTTTGTCCTTCCACATAAATGTTTATAGAAAAATTAATATTAGCTAATCAAATGTCATTTATAAAGTGTTGGTTTCTTCCAGCCACTGTGAATGTTACAATAATTCTGTAAAGTGAAGAAATATTACCAAATGCCAATTTCAAGGAAAATGCACACATCTTTTTTTGTGTCAAAGCAAGCCAAACCTATATAGCATTGCTCTTCCCTAACACAGTATGTTTGAAAATGGGCAAGTGGCTGCTTGAAGCTTTATAGATGTCATCAATAATCTACAGTTTGAGTTTTTGCCTATTTTCTGCCTTCGTGTCTAAATTTCAATCTCAGCTCGTTTGGAGGAACTGAACACTGCACTTTATGTAGATTTTATTTCACCTTTAAAGGTCATATGACATCACCTCCCCTTCTGCAGAAGATCACAGCTTGAATTGATTTTTAATGACCTTCTCCATATATTGCCTCTGAGATTTCATTTAAAAAGAAACAAAAAACTTTCAAAAGTAGAACTACATGACTGAAGTTAACTCTACCTTGACTTCAAGAGAGATAAGGGTCATGAGCACGCACGTGTGTACACAGACACACACACGCTTGTATCTCAAACACTTTCCTCATTTAAAAAAAAATTAACATATTCTCAATATTTTTTTCTGCTCAGAAGCCCCAGAACTGATCATTCTTTTACAGACCGTAGCACATCATCTGTACAAGAAGGATGGGCAAGGAGAACAAGAATTTCTCAGCTTTAAAAACGAACTGGGTTCCTTCCACTTGACCAACCCAAGATCCAGAGTTGAAAGTCTTCATAAGTAACTTGGGTGGAGCAGTTTTTGCCGATCTGTTGCTCGTCCCGGTTCATAAACTGCGTATGACATAGTTCCTGCAAAGAACACAGTGCACTTGATGAGAGTGTTGAAATAATACTGAACTTTAAAAGGGGAAAAACACATGGATTCTGTTTGGTGGAGGGGAAGGGTAGGAAGAGAGAAAACTGGATTGTTGGTGTTAAAACTCACCCCAGATAATAACAATCAACCCCCAAAACTGGAAACCAGAGCTTCAAGTATATTCTTCAGAAACACAAACTTCTGGGGTCACTAGTCTTTCAAGATAAGTACAGAATCTGCAGGGGAGTCTCTCCATTGAGGAATCTAGTTATTAAATCTTTTTCTTAAATGGAATGGAGAGGTGAAAACAAAAAGCTTCTTAGCCTATCAATTAGGTTTCAAAGTAGAAGCATCTGTTGGAGTGTCTAACCTAGACTCCAGGGAAATCCACCATTCTTCACTGTTTCATTACAGTTAACAGTTTACAATTACATTCCAAGAGAAGTTAATTCAGTTATTGTGCCAGCAAAGGAAAAATCGACAAATCCTAAGCCCAACCAGAGAGCCCCCATTTTGACTGGCTGATTTTCCCCTTTTAGTATATTTCTCAGAATGCTAATGTGTGTGATAGGAACTCTTCAGTTACTGCAAGGAAACAGTCACAGGAAGAGTAGGAAGCAGTTAAAAGAAGCATGTAATGGAAACGGAGGATTTGGTTTCAAGTCATTTAATGCCCTTGAGTCTGAGCTGAGCTGCAATGGAGAAAAACCAGAAGCAACTGTTAGGAGAGTGATCCATCCCCCTGCCCTGTGCCCCTTGCCCCCTGTCCTGTGCCCCTGGCCTGCTCCATTCCCTCCTATCCATCTGCATGGCCTTCTCACCATCTCCTCCGATCCTAATGTCCTTCATAGTTCTGCTGTTACTCAACCTTCTCCGTGGAACCTTATGAGCTGCCCCATCTGTGAGTTATTTTCTCACTTTCTGAGCTCTAGTAGCATCACCATGCTACCCGTGCTCAAGGCACAAAACTCTTATTTTCTCCCACCCCTCACAGCCTATCTATCAGCAGCAAGTCTTGTTGACTTTACTTCCAAAACATATTCTGCTTCTCCCCAACTGCACCACCTCATCCTGGTCTAAGTCATCCTGTCCTGGAACATAAACTAACACATCTCTTAGACTTCTGCATCCTTCTTGTCTCACTACAGTTTGTTCCCCACTTGACTGCTGGAGTACTGTCTTCAAAATATGCCCCTGTTTAAAGCTCTACGACTTCCCATCACACTTAAATTCCAAATTTTTCCTATCACACTTAGAAAAAGTTCCAAATTCCTTTATTTTTTTTCTTAGCTCAATCGGTACATTTTCTTACTTACTCATTTTTGTCTTTAACTTTTTATTTTTACATTTTTGAATAAAAATACAATTTATATGATTTGAAAATCTAAATGATATTCTATTCTCCCCATAGGTAACCAAACCTTTACAAGTTTGTCCTGTTTCTTAAAGGAAATGCAAGCAAGTAGGAATTGCTTCTTATTTTCTTCTTTATTACACAATGGTAGCACACTACACATGCTCTGAATTTTGCTTTTCTCACCTAATATATTTTGTTTCCATATCAGAACATAAGGGAGTTCCTCATTCTTTTTTTTTTTTTTTTTTAAATAGCCATATTGGGTTCTACAATGGGAATATACCATGATCTATTTAACCTGCCCCTTTCAGTGCACACTTGGTTTGTTTCTATCTCTTGCTGTTACAAACAAGCTGCACTGAGTAGCTTCATATGCAGGTTTTTTGGTTTGTGTGCAGGCAAATCTCAAGGATAAAGTCCCAGAAGTAGGATTACCAGGCCAAAGAGTAAATGCATTTATATTTCTAATAAATATTACCAAATTGAATTCTATTGAAGTTGCACCATTTTACACGTCTATCAACAATACCTATTTTCTTACAGCTGCACAAGTTGCACGCATTATCCAACTTTGGTATTTTTGCCAATCTGGTGGATAAAAAATGGTATCTCAATGTAATTTTAATTTGGATTTTTCTTGTGATGAATGAAATTGTGAACTTTTTTATATGTATATAGATCAGTTATTTTTCTGTTTCTGTGAACTGTCTGTTCTTTACCTGTTTTTCTATTGGGTTGTTGTCCTTTACCTTCTCAATTTCTAAGAATTCTTTATACATTAGGGAGATTAGATCTTTATCTGTGATTATCTTGGTATTTAAAGCCCTAGGGATCTGACCTCACCTCTGACCTCAGCTAATATAAATCTCCTTCCCACCTGTTACGCTCCAGCCTCGATGTTCTGTGATCTCTTTCTTGCCTGAAGGCCTTTAAATTTGCTGTCCCTCTGCCTGGAATGCTGTTCCCCATGTCATTGCACAGTTGTCTCCTCCTTATTACTCAGAGCTCTGCTGAAGTTTTGATGGGAAAGTCTTTCCTGGACCACAGTCTACTGTAGACACCCAGTTCTGCTCTATCACATCATTCAGGCTTAATTCTTTGCGAAGCTCTTATTTTTCACCAGTAATTTTTGTTTGTTTTGGTTTGTTTATCGTCAGTCTCTCCCCATCCAGAATGGAAGCTCCAAGAGAAACAGGTCTGTCTTGCCCATCACACTATCCCCAGAGCTTAAAATAGGACCTGGCACGTAGTAGGCACGTCAGATTGTGTGATGAATGAATCCTTTCATCCTCTCTCCAGGCATCTTCACATGCCTTTACAATGTGCATCGCCTGACATATTCCCTAGAAAGAAGATTGAAAATAACATGTTTTTTTCTTGTTTGTTTGTTTGTTTGTTTTGATACCAATATGTGCCAAACACTGGGCTAGGTTTTATTATACATGTCATTTCATCCTTCTGGTCACTCTGAGCTAGTTAGCATTATGTTCACTTTTATCAATAAAGCTGAGACTCTAATAAGCCCCCAAAGAAGTTGCCCAAGAACATGTGGTTTATATACATGCACGTCCACGTGAGGTGAGCTGGTTTCAAAGTCCGTTCTCTTCTAATTACACCATACCTAGGACATTATCTTACTCCTTAAATTTCGGCATGGCATCTACTTTTTACTGGCATGCCATACTTTCTCAATAAATCACAGAATCATAATATGTCAGAGCCTGATAGAGTCTTAATGGTCACCTAGACTTAACTAAGTGGTACAGTAAATCAGCAGTAGGTCCCGGATGCAAATCTGTAACCCCTGAATCACTAACCTCCTCCCTACTCCCTGTTATAATGGTTATGCCAAGCTCATTCCCACCACAAGGACTTTGCACTTGCTATTCCTTCTGTCTGGAATTATTTCCTTCTAGATTTTCACATGGCTAACTCTTTTGTCATCATTCAGGCCTCAGGGCACATGAGCTCCTTAGAGAAGACTTTTCTGACCACACAAACCAAATTAGGCGCCTCTCTCACCCCAATCACTCTCTATCGTGTTTTTCTGCTTTTATATTCTTCTGAGTACTTCTCCCAATCTGGAACTCTTAGTTATTTGTTTTCTTGCTTGTTGTATGCCTTTCACACTAGAATGTGAGATCCATGAGAAAGGGGCCTTATCCAATTTGTTCATGGCTGTATGTCCAGTGTCCAGAATAACAGAACTATAATAAATACTGTGAAATTTAAAAATTAACAAGATGGCTCTAGAAGCAGCATGGAAAAAGCATAGGCCTAGGAAACTATTCTGGCTCAGTGATTACCGAGCTGCTACATCACAGTTAATCACTGGGCTTTGGATTTCTCATCTTTCAAGTGAGGAAATAGATACACTCTGTGGCCACTTACAGTATGATAATTCTATGAAGCTGTAAATTATTCATATGATTCAAGAGTGATTCTCAAAGAGATGAAGTTTACCCCTCTCAGTACAAACTCTTTTCCTATTTTTTTTCCATTTGGGATGGGCATAAATCCTAAAGGTTATCATACTTTTCAGTTTTTAAACAAATAAACAGAACATCATTTACCTTCTTATTTAACTAAAATTCTCATTCCTAAAAGCAAGTATTGTACCATATTGCAAGGAAAATATTGGGAATGTCAGTTTCTATTGACTGATTTTTCTTCTCATTATGGTTCACGTTTTCCTGCTTCTTCAGATGTCTAATAATCTTTGATTGGCTGTTGTAAATTATGAATGCTATGTTGCTGAATTCTGGATTTTGTTGTCTTCTTTAATAGAGGGTTGAGTTTTGTTCTAGCAGGCAGTTAATCTACTTGTGGATCAACTTGGTCTCTTCAACAGTTGTTTTTAAGCCTTGTTAGGGTGGATCTAAAGTAGCCTTTACTCAAGGTTAGACTAACCCTTCTCCTAAGATGTGGCCTTCCTGGGTCTCTATTGACTGCCTGGAGTGTTCAGTGAGATCTCTCCATCTGGCTGGTCAGAACTTTAATGTCTCCCAGTCCTGTTTGAGTTTCAGTAGTTGTTTAGTTTACAGCACCCCAGTGGTTGTTCTTTCCCTGATAGCTCTTTGCCTAGCCTTGTGGAGTCCTACCCCAGACAAAAACAGCTTAGTATTCAACCATAGATTCATGGGGACCCCTAAGCAGATGTCTAGAGTTCTTTCTCTGCAGAGTCCCTCCTCTCCAGTGCTTTGCCCCACGAATTCCGTTCACTTAAGTAGCCCTGACCTCTGATTACTGTCTTCTCAGCTCAGCAAGGGGACTATACTCTGATTGAATGTCCTCTCCCTGTACCCCACTGGGTAAGGGGCCTCCAGGCAGAAAGGTAGGGCAATTGAGGGATTTACCTCATTTGTTTTCTTCTCTTGAGGATCACAGTCCTGTCTAGTGTCTGAGAACAATTATTTTCTACATTTTTGCCAGTTGAAGAGTTGTTTACAATGGGAGGCTGGTCTGGTATCACAACAGCTAGAAATGGAAGTTACCTCCTTCAGCGCATTCAAGGTGGGTAAGCTCTATTTGCCACCATACAAAATGACCCCAGTGTGCTATATATTTTTATATTTTTTCTTGGGAATGAATATGATGGTTTATAAAGTACAAAGAAACTCAGAAGATATAAACAAACTGATGTAATAACTAGATATACACCTGGTGTAAATCACTAAGTCATGGAGTATCAGGATTAAATAAAATAATGACCAATGGGACAAGCCCAGTGACTGGAACATAGGTAGGTATTTGATAAATATAATCTTCTTTCTTTTTTCTACAGGAGATGCTTGAAGTCAAGTCCTATTTTAAAATCATTTGGTGAACTAGTTATTTAAAGTGTTCCTGTGGTGAATCCTTTTCCAAAGCAAAGGATCCTTTTCTGAAATGCATAAACTCCTCCTAATCTTTTTGTAAATACAGATTTTTGTATATTTGGTTGGCTTAACGTGTTCTGTGAAGAATTTGCTTGCTAAGGCTAAGCGTGGGTGTGGATGTGGATGTGTGTTTGGGAAATGGGTAAGAAAGAAGGGGTTTTGTTGTGCTGTGTCACAAACCCTGCTGGTTTGGGTAGAAGCCATGAGGTTTTAGAACTGTATTTTGAATGAGATGATTAGACAATAACAAATACGGGTGGGAAATCCCTAGACTCCACAAAAGAGGCAGCTGATGTACCAGTTTCTGTTGCTACCTGCTGCTCCTTGGGTTTTCACAGAACATTTTCCAAGAAACTGGAAAGAAGCTTGCCAGGTCAAGTCTCATCCATGGCAGTTCACTCATTCATGCATTTATTCATGCAGCTAATATGTATTGAGCTCTCACTGTGTGTCAGGTGCTAGTCTATGTGCTGACAACACATCAGTGAACAACAGACCTGCTTTCAGAGAACTTATGTTTTAGTGAGGAGGCTATCAAATAAACAGATGATGTACAGAGAAGATAGAGCAAGGTAAGAGTGTTATGGAATAGGCTAGACTGGTAAGAAATGCCTTTTTGATATTGGGAGGTGGCACCTAAAAGGAGCGTACTTGAGCAGAGACCAAAGGAAAGAAGGGGGAGAGTGAGCCTATTAAACATATCTGAGGAAACAAGGAATGCAAAGGCCTGAGGTGGGAGCAACATCACTGGGGTGTAGAGAACAGGTAAGGAGGCCATAACGTCTAGAGTGAAATAAAGAAAGGGTGAGATTTAAGGAGAGGGAGGTAAGTGATGAGGATAGAGGTTGGAGAGCACCAGATCGGGTAGTCTTGTAGGCCATGGCAAGGACTTTGGGTTTTATTCTGGATGAGACAGGAAAGTGAACTGCAGAAGGAGATGACCTTACATTTTTAAAGGATCACTCTGGCTGTAGAGAAGAAACAGGTGAGAAGACCAGTGAAGTTGCTCTTGCAGTAGTACTGATGAGAGCTGCCAGTGGTTTAGGCCAGGATGGTAGCAGCGAAGTTGGCAAGAAGGGGTCAGATTCTGCATACACCTCAAAGGGAAATCTGACAATAAGTGCAATGGATTGGATGTGGGATATGAGAGAAACTGCAAAATCAAGAATGACACCCGAGCAATTGCAAGAATGGCAGTGCCATTTCTTGGTAGGAATGGATGGAATGGGGGGTGGTGAGAGTTGGAAGAGAAGGTCAAGAATTCTTTTTGAACTATCAAGTTCATTTCTACATATCCAAGTGGAGATGCTGAGCAGGCAAATAAACAACCAGGCATGGAGTTCTAGGGAGCATTTTGAGCTGGAGATACAAATTTAGAATCATCAGCAGAAAGGTGGTATGTAAAGCCATAGAATGGGTTGAGACTCCCTAGTAAGTTGAGTTATTCCAGTATTTAGGGTCCGGATAAGGAGGATGAAGCAAGTAGCCCGAGATAGAGCAGTTACTCCAAAGAGACTAACAGTTGTGTTATTGAGTTTCCCCATCCCCAGGCTCTTCCTCTGTAAAGCAGAGATAATAACTCTCAGCAGTGATGGTTAAATGAGCTAAAGTACTGGGCCGGCTGTGTGTAGCCCGCTGAGGGAGAGAAGAGGGCTTCTTTCTTTTCCCAGTGGCTTCTCCCCCTGTGTTCTCTCCCCTGAACATCACGGATCCAGATGGAATCATTTCTCAAGCTGCTCTGAGATGGTGAGTATTAGTCTGTGGCCCTGGGAGCTGGTTGTGTTGCCAGCTCAGAGGGACACCCAAAGCCTGATTCACAGGGCTGTCAACAGAATTGTCCTAAAGGTATGAGAGGCTGTTATCTGTGTGGGATGGCAGAAGAAGTGTGAGGTAGGGTAGAAATAGGTTAAGGAGGACCACTAGGGAGAATGTAGGGGTGCAGGAATGTGCCTCGGGATCTAGGCACCCATCCCCCAGCCGCTGGGCCTGTCAGCAACAGTGCTCTCAGCTGACTTCCTCCGAGAGAGTTTCCCTCGGGGAAGAGTTGCCAGCCCAAGGTCGTGCTCCTTCACTGGGAGCAGCCTGGACTCAAAGATTGGATGACGTGGCGTATAAGGTCCTGGCCTCTGGTCTCCAGACAGAACAACTCTCGAGGGCCAGCTGGGTATGGCTCCCTAGAGGAACAGCTGAAAGCTCTGTTACAACTACATGGCAGTTCAACTTCTCCCCCTGCTCAATCCAGCCTCCCTCACTCCTCACAGAAGTTTGGCCTGAGAGAGCTCCTTAATTAACCTCCTGCCTGCAAATCTCAGAGTCTTGTCCTCTGTTTCTCAGTGTACCTGAGCTATAACAGTTGGAACAGAAAGTAGTCTTAGGAAGCAGGCTCTAAATTGGGATATTGAAGTTACTCATTCATTGGCACATTGGCCATGAAGACCCCATCACTGGTGGTAGGTGAAGTACTCATAGCCTCTGGCAATAGCTAACAGTCAATTGTTAAAACCAATAACAAGAGTCAAAGTAATAAATCCCAGCTGGGGGAGTGCTGGGCCTGCTAAGAGAAGAAAGGCGCTTCAGGACCTGGCCAGTATGTACTGGTAGAAACTGGGAGAGTGTGGATGGGACTGGGTCCTGAGCCTCCTATAGGTCAAGGTGGGGTGGGGAGCAGGGGGCTGGGTAGGACATAAGGCTGGATAAAAGTATATTAGTTATCTACTGTTGCATGATAAGACTCCCACAAGCTTAGTGGCTTAAAGCAATACACATTTATTTTTCTCAGTTTCTGTAGGTCAGGAGTTCTAGCACAGGTGAGCTGGGTTCTCTGCAAGGCTGCAATCAATGTGTCAGCCGGGGCTGAGATTTGATCTAAAAGCTCGACTGGAGAACGATCCACTTCCAAGCTCACGGTTGTTGGCAGGATTCAGGTCCTTTCTGACGGTCTGACTGAGGGCCTCAGTTTCTTCCTGGCTGTCTGCCTCAGCTCTTTGCTCCGGCCCCCTCCTTGGGACAGCTCATGACATGACAGCTTGCTTATTCAAAACTAGCAAGGGAGAGAGCTTCCTAGCAAGACAGATGTCACAATCTTGTGTAAAGTAATCACACATATCTCAGCACATGTCCGGATCACACTCCAGGGGAGGGAGTACACAAGTGTGTGAACACTAGAAAGCAGGCTTGTGGGGTTCACCGTGAGTCTCTTGCCACAGAGAGTTTATTGATATGGGAGAATTCTCCTGTGATACAGGACTGAACACCCTGGCATGGACCCTGGGAAATAGTGCTAAGATGCTGCTCAGAAAAAGCAACGTCCCACATTAAGTGAAGTAGAAATGTCACACTGCTGTGGCAGATGGTGGAAGAAAGGACCAGGACGCTCAGAGCAGTGGGCATGCAGGAGGGGCTACTTCATATGACACTGGAAAACCCAACAGCTCTGTTCATCAGGAGGGCCTAGAGGACACTGTGTTTACCAAACTGGTAAGTAATGCACAAAGGCCAGGGATGCCGAGTGTCTGCTACAGAGCCTGACTTGACTAGTGGCAGAAGTGGTGAGGAGTGATGGATGCTGGACAAGATTTGTTAACAGGTCGAATGAGGAGTGTGAAAAAAGGAAAGGAGTAAGGGGTGACTCTAAGGTTTTGGGACTGAGCAAAATACATTTACTGAGCTAAAGAAAACTGTAAGGATAATTGCTCTGTGGATGTCAAAAAACCAAATTTAACTGAGTAAATTTTAAGGATCTTATTGGCTTTTTTCAGTGATTCATGAACCAAGAAGCATCCAATCCAGCAGATAGAATAACCCTGAGGAGCTGTATGAAATGAAAGACTATTACAGGCAAAAGGGAGCAGATTGGTCATTGTAGGGTTACTTTCCTTTAGGGGATGGCAGGGTAGCAGGCAGGTTAGCTAACTAGTGCTGATCAGATGATTCCTGATTGACTGGTTTAAAATTCTACTCCTGGGAGAGCTGAAATTGTAATTAAGTCTCAGTTTGGTGATGTGGGGCTTAGCATAAGTAACCCCAGTTTGAGTCTGTTGTCTTGTTTTTTAACATGGGGAAATCAAGAGTTCCGTTAAGAGTGAGATGTCTGTTAGACATTCAGATAGAGATGTGAGTAAGCCGTTGGATATATGAGTCTGGAGTTCAGGAGAGGTCTAAAGAGATATAAATTTGGGAGTTATTAGCTTATGGATGTACAGACCATCCATGGGATTGGATGACATCACCTAGGGAGGAAGTATAGATAAAGAAGGGGTCAGAGAAATTAAGCCCCAGAGCATTCCAACATTTGGAGACTAAGAAGATGAGAAAGCCAGGGTTTTTTGGTTTTTTTTTTTTAAATAAATAACAGAAAGTTATTTCTTATACTTCTGGAGGCTGGGAAGGTCAAGCCAGGGTTCATCACAGGACTAACGAGGGAGGGAGAGAGGGGAGAGAGAGGGAGAGAGGGGAGGGAGAGAGAGGGAGAGAAGGGAGAGAGAGAGGGAGAGAAGGGAGAGAGAGAGGGAGAGAGGGGAGAGAGAGAGAGAGAGACGGGAGAGAGAGAGGAGAGAGAGAGAGAGAGGAGAGAGAGAGGGAGAGACGGGAGAGAGAGAGGAGAGAGAGAGGGAGAGAGAGGAGAGAGAGAGGGAGAGAAGGGAGAGAAGGGAGAGAGAGAGGGAGAGAGGGGAGAGAGAGAGGAGAGAGAGAGGGAGAGAGGGGAGAGAGAGAGGTAGAGGGAGAGAGAGAGGGAGAGGGAGAGAGAGATTTGCAAGAAATGAGGGAAGGGACCAGGATGTAAGAAGGAACGCTAGGTGGGAGTATCATCTGATGTCATGAGCTTCAGCGCTGAAGCTTTTAGAGAAGAGTGAGAGCCTATGCTCTGTGGAACAGGCTGTGGCAGGACTGACAGCCCCGGAGAGGCTGAGTGCTCAGGGTGCCCCCAGGGTTCAGACATTGCGAGTCATGAAGGGAGAGATCAGAGAAGAGGTTGGGGATGTAGGGATTTTATTGATGGTGGAGAGATTCCTCCTCTCTGCTCCTGCCCCTCCCCAGGCCACCAAAGAGCTTCCAGTAATTTCCAGATCATTGCTCTCCTACCCCTGCCCCCATCTTCCCAAGAGGATGCCTCAGTCAGACTTTGGTGGAGGCAGTTGTGCTCAGAAGTTCTGAAGACACGAGAGACTAGACCAGGAGGCCGAAGGAAAGAAAGGAATTTTTTTTTTTTTTTTTTTTTTTTTTTTGCTGTATGCGGGTCTCTCACTGTTGTGGCCTCTCCCGTCGCGGAGCACAGGCTCCGGACGTGCAGGCTCAGCGGCCATGGCTCACGGGCCCAGCCGCTCCGTGGCATGTGGGATCTTCCCGGACTGGGGCACGAACCCACGTCCCCTGCATTGGCAGGCAGACTCTCAACCACTGCGCCACCAGGGAAGCCCAGGAAAGGATTTTGAAAGGGGTTAAGTCCTAATAAATAGCTGGGGTGGGAGAGAACATGGGAATGTGCTCCAGGTGGGATTAGGAAAGAAGGGAAATGAGGAAGGTGGTAAAGAAATGTCTAGATTGATCTATATTCTTGTGGAGCTGGACAGAATTGGGGTAGAAAAAGGAGAGTATGAGAAGTCCTGCAGGGGTTATGAATTGGACTCCCTTGAAGGTCAAGATATGAGAAACAAATGAAAGTCCTTTTCAATAATTTCTTCATGGAACTCTACTTCCCTGAATGCAGCAGTGCTTTGGGGCTGAGCTTATGGGTACTGGCTAGGGTAGGGTTTAAGATAAATAAAGATACTTGGACCCCACCTCAAGCCAAGGTTCTGGTCCCTGGAAGAGGCAAAAACCTGGTAGGCAATTCTTATAGAATACTCTCATGAAAAACTTACCCAAGCCTATTCATTCATTCATCAATCCATACATCATCCAATCAGTAAGTCAACCAACCAACCAACCAACCAACCAACCAATCCCTATAATGTCAGCTCCAGGGGGCAGGGACTCTATCTCATTTTCTCTCATATCTCCAACACCTGGAGGAGTGCTTATTCATCCTGCAATTGTACGTTGCCTCCTGGCTTATGCCAGCCTCTGTGCCAAGTACTGATTTATGCTGGTGTACGAGGTAGGCATGTTCCCGTGTTGCCCTTATGATATAACTCTCTATTGGAAACACAAATGAATAAATACATTTATAATGATAAGATGTGGTTTTGTTAAATGCTATAAAAGAAATGCACATGTTGGTGGGATAAAGAGTAAGGAAGGTCTTGAATTAGACTGGTTAAAGTAGGCCTCTCAGCTCAAGCCTGAAGAAGGAGACATGGCCGCCCATGGTGGTGAGAGAAGGAATATTTAATTTCTAAGCAGAGACAACAGCAAATGTGAAGGACATAAGGACTGAAAGGACAGACATACCTCTTTTTATTGCATTGTGCTTTATTGTGCTTTGCAGATACTACATTTTTCACAAATTGAAGGGTTTGTGACAACCTTGCATCCAGCAAGTCTATTGGAGTCATTTTTCCAATAGCGTTTGCTCACTTTGTGTCTCTGTGTCACATTTTGGTAATTCTAGCAATATTTCATACTTTTTCATTATTATAATATTTGTTTTGGTGATCTGTGATCAGTGACCTTTGGTGTTCCTATTGTAATTGTTTTTAAGTGCAACAAATCATTTCCTTTTAAGATGGCGAACTTAATTGATAAAAGTTGTGTGTGTTCTAAGTGCTCCACTGACTGGCCTTTTCCCCCATTTTTCTGCCCCCTTGGGCCTCCCTATTCCTCGAGATACAACAATGTTGAAATTAGGCTAATAAATAACCCTACAATGGCCTCTAAGTATTTAAGTGAAAGGAAGAGTTGCACATCATTCACTTTAAATCTAAAGCTAGAAATAATTAAGTTCAGTGAGGAAGGCACGTGGAAAGCTGAGACAGGCTGAAAGCTAGAGCTCTTGCGTCAAACGGTCAGCCAAGTTGTGAATACAAAGAAAAGGTTCTTGAAGGACATTAAAAGTGCTACTTCAGTGAACACAGGAATGATAATTAGGTGAAACAGCCTTTTTACTGATAATGGGGAAAAGTTTTAGTGGTCTGGATAGAAGATCAAACCAGTCACAACATTTCCTTCAACCAAAGCCTAATCCAGAGCAAGGCCCCAACTCTCTTCAATTCCATGAAGGCTAAGAAAGTTAAGGAATCTGCAGAAGAAAAGTTGGAAGCCAGCAGAGCTTGGTTCATGAGGTTTAAGAAAAGAAGCCATCTCCATAACATAAAAGTGCAAGGTGAAGCTGCAGCTAGTTATCCAGAAGATTTAGCTCAGATAGTTAATGAATGTGGCTACATTAAACAACAGATTTTCTTTTCTTGCCTTTTTTTTTTTTTTTTCTTGGCCATGCTGAGCAGCTTGTGGGATCTTAGTTCCCTGACCAAGGATTGAACCTGGGCCCTTGGGAGTGAGAGCATGGAGTCATAACCACCGGACTGCCAGAGAATTCCGAGATTTTCAATATAAATGAAACAGGCTTCTATTAGAAGATGCAATCCAGGACTTTCATAGCTAAAGAAGAGAAGTCAATGCCTGGCTTCAAATCTTCAAAGGTCAGCCTGAATCTCTTGTTAGGGGCTAATGTAGCTGGTGAATTGAAATTGAAGCCCATGCTCTTTTAGCATTCTGAAAATCTTAGGGTCTTTAAGAATTAGGCTAAATCTACTCCGCCTATGCTCTGTAAATGGAACAACAAAGCCTGAATGAAAGCACATCTGTTGACAACATGGTTTACTGAATATTCAAATCCCACTGTTGAGACCTACTGCTCAGAAAAAAAAAAGATTCCTTTCAAAATATTACTGCTCTTTGGGCTTCCCTGGTGGCGCAGTGGTTGAGAGTTTGCCTGCCGATGCAGGGGATGCGGGTTCGTGCCCCAGTCTGGGAAGATCCCACATGCCACGGAGCGGCTGGGCCTGTGAGCCATGGCTGCTGAGCTGCGCATCCGGAGCCTGTGCTCCGCAACAGGAGAGGCCACAGCAGTGAGAGGCCCGCGTACCGGAAAAAAAAAAAATATATATATAAAAAAAAAAATATATATATATATATATATATATATATTATTGCTCTTTGACAACACACCTAGTCACCCAAGAGCTCCGATGGAGATGTACAATGAGATTAATGTTTTCATGGTTGCTAACACAACGTCCATTCTGCAGCCCATGAATCAAGGAGTAATTTCGACTTTCAAGTCTTATTCTTTAAGAAATACATTTTGTAAAGCTATAGCTGCCATAGATAGTGATTCCTGTGATGGAGTTGGGCCAAGGAAATTGAAAACCTTCTGGAAAGGATTCACCATTTTAGACGCCATTAAGAACACTTATAATTCATGGAAAGAGGTCAAAAATATCAACATTCATAGGAGTTTGAAAGAAGTTGATTCCAGCCCTCATGGATGACTTGGAGGGGTTCAAGACTTCAGTGGAGGAAGTAAATGCAGATGTGGTGAAAACATCAAGAGAACCAGAATTAGAAGTGGAGCCTGAAGATGGGACTGAATTGCTGCAATCTCATGGCAAAACTTTAACAGATGAGGAGTTGCTTCTTATGGAGGAGCAAAGACAGTGGTTTCTTGAGATGGAAACTACTCCTGGTGAAGATGCTGTGAAGATTGTTGAAATAACAACAAAAGATTTAGAATATTACATAAACTGAATGGAGAAAGCAGCGGCAGGGTTTGAGAGGCTTGACTCCAATTTTGAAAAAAGTTCTGTGGGTAAAATGCTGTCAAACAGGATTGCATGCTACAGAGAAATCGTTCATGAAAGGAAGAGTCAATCTGTGTGGCAAACTTCATTGTTGTCTTATTGGAAGAAATTGCCTCAGACACCCCAACCTTCAGCAACCACTGCCTTGATCAGTCAGCTGCCATCAACATCGAGGCACGACCCTCCACCAGCAAAAAGATTATGACTCACTGAAGGGTCAGATGACGGTTAGCATTTTTAGCAATGAAGTATTTTTTCATTAAAATGTATACATTATTTTTTTAGACATAATGCTATTGCACACTTAATAGACCACAGTATAGTGTAAACATAACTTTAATATGCACTGGGAAACCAAAAAATTCCTGTGATTCGCATTATTGTGATATTTGCTTTATTGCAGTGGTCTGGAACTGAACCCGCAACATCTCCAAGGTAAGCTTGTATATTTATACTTTTTAATGAGAATGTTGTAACCAGTCAGTTGACTGAGGTCTCAGTTCCACATCTTCCAGTTGACTCTAGTTTTCCAATAGTTAAAATTTGCGAATGACATTATTTCTTTCAATCCTTTCCAATCTGAGGGACACAACGTGGTCCCTCATTGTTTTGATTGCATTTCTTTGACAATATCGGGGGTGAACAGCTTTTCAGGTGTTTATTGGGTGTTTGTTTTCCTTTTCTGAACTGCCAGTTCATATCCCCTGACAATTTTTCTATTTGGGATTTGTCATATTTTTATTGATCTGCTAAAAGTATTTTAAATCCATTTCCACTTCAAAAATAAATATTTTTACATTACTTCTGCCAAGAGAGGAAGAGTAACCAAATGTCACATTTCAACACTAAGATGTGAGCAGTCTGGAAAGGCTACAGGCCTGCAAATTGACTTTTTGTTTCCTTGGTCCTTAAACTCCAACGATAGGGAGGGAGGTGACCCATAAACGGCGGGCGCAGTCAGGAAAGTGTCGCTCCGATTCAGCAGCCGCCAGCCTCGGTTGCCACCCCCTTCCCTGGTTCCCACACTCTGGGCCTCCCCACTCCTACCGCCCCTTCACGCCGGGTGGTCTCCCGCTCAGGTTTGAGGCGATTATCCGGGATCAATATTTGAAATAGTTGTATTTTTTTCTAACTGGAGTTAAGTTTATAAGCTTTTTTAATTTAACCACCAAACACCAGAAATAGAAACCTGGAAGGGAGCCAGTATAGCTCTTGGTAGCCAAGGAGCTCGCCCTTCTCCCTGTTTTTCTTTGTTTTTCCCCAGAGTTACTGACATTCCCTTTCAAAAGCTGATTCCGCTACTTCTCAAATTCTTCATCTGAGTCGTTCATCTGCTTCCCAGAGATCCAGCCTTCCCAGTCCAGCCCCTACCCCTGCCCAGCCCTGACACCTGAGATGTAACTGGGGCCCGAACCACGTGACCTGGGCTCCAGCGCCGGTCGTTCCTTGGGGGGAGCTTTAGCTGCCAGCTCTGCAAATGGGAAAGGAGGCCCTGGTGGGTGGCGGATGGGGCACAAGAGCATCTGAAGACTCGGAAGGCTGGTCCCTGCAAAGAGGCGAGGGGAGGGTTTTGTTCATACTAATCCCTAAGGGCTGGAGTAAGTCCATGCATTTATTCCACTCATTGCCATCATCATCATTATTATTTATTATTATGATTATATCAATCATCAAATATGTATTCAGCTGTACTGTGTACCAGGCACTCCTGTAGGTGCTGGTGAACAAGACTAAATGGATATTGGTGAAATTTACAGCTCAGGGGGAAAGACAGACATGGAATAAATAATTCCACATCACAAATTCAATAAATACAAGTGTGAACATTCTGCTTAGTCAAGTGGGAACAATTTCATGGGCAAGCTTACAAGCTCCTTTCTGAATCCTTTGAAAGGATTCAGGGGAACAGTAAGGAGACTGCCCCTGGGACTTTTGATGGCAGTCCCTTTATTCTGCCTCCCATGTTTAGGGCTGGGCTGTCCTGAGAAAACAGATGCCCCTGACATGAATAAGGAGACCTAAGGGGAGGGCACGGGCAGAAGCTGGGAGACACTGAAGCTGCTTTCCCTCCCTACTTGGGAAACTAGTCTCCAGGTTCAGCCTCATGACTCTTATGACCACCCTCAGCACTTTGGCACTGGTCCGAGACATGGCGGGATGGTCCCGGCTGACCTTCAAAGTCATCTGAGTCAGCTCTCACTGACCTGCACATTCAGGCCTCCTCCCCTCGTCTCTCTGCTCTTGCACTTTCATGCTCAGAACTCATGTTCCAGATGGACTCAACTGGCAAGCGTTTGAGACGTGTCTCAGCATCTTGTGATGTGTTCCTGGACCTCCGGGCCCCTGTGTGGGTTGAGTCACTGGCTCTGACTTGATTCCTGCTGCATGTGGTTCCCTTCTTCCTGGGTCCATAAACCAAAGCTCGTCATCTGAAAGCAGACCCCCAGGTCCCTGTGACAAGGCCTGGAGGGGACAGCTCTGCCATGAGGCACAGCCAGTTGGCTCTGCCCTCCAAGGATTCTTTTTTTCCCTTTTTTCCTCTGCACTGATTCTTTCTCAGATTTCATTTCTCAAGGGATGGGATTAAAAGCAGCATCCACTGGGTCTCTCTCCCTCCCAGCTCCCTTCTTCACTTAACTTTTGTTATAACTTTTTTACACCTGGGCTATGAGACTGAACGCAGCTGGGAAAGCTGCCAAAGCAGGAATATTGATGTTCCATCCAAAAGGGCTAATTTCCTTTTCAGCAACTTGGAGGAGGAGGCGAGTTGGTGAAATTGGGAAATGCAAGGAGACGGAGCTTTTGTTTTGTGGTTAAGAGACTGCTAGGATTCAAATCCTGGCACTGTCGCTTCCTAGCTGAATGGCTTTGGGCAAGTCTTCTGTGCTCAGTTTCCTTATCTATAAAATGTAAATAAGCACCCAACTCATAAGACTATTGTGAAGATAAAAGGAGTTAAAACATGTACAGATCTTTAAAAAATCCCTAAAATATATGTGAGTAGTAGTGCTCTTATTGAAATTGTAGGCAATTATGGAGGTTCCTTTTTATAGATTTTTTACAACTTCAGGCTGGTAATAATGATTTTTAGGTATGGCTTCCCCCTTTCTGCCTTTTCTAGATTAGTACTCCAAAATAGCTAATCTGGCACATTTTCTTCCATTTTCTGTCAACCCAGATCAATAGCACTTGGTTGGACTATTTGCTCCAGTATCTCTGGGCTCTGCTTTACCGAGGTTTGGGTGAGGGCTGGGTAGGGGAAATCCATTCATGAGTGAACAATTCTTTTCTCCCCAAGCATGAGGGCTCCCCTCCTCCACGGCTGACCCCCAGGGAGAGCCTATTTGAATCATCCATCCATGAATCCATTTAATCCAAATGACTCACTTATTCCACACACACTATTGGGTATCTACTATCTCTTAGGTAGTGTGAGAGATACTAGGTCTAAGAAGTTGCAAAATAATCAGTTTCTGTGCTCAAGGAGCTCAAAGTCACAGGCAATTATAATCCTGGTGTATTAAGTGCTATTATAAAGGTAAGTGTGAGGTGACTTTAGGCTGGGTATGGGGGGTTGATGGTGTTCTGTGCTGGGTTCTGGGACACTAGGAGGATTTGGCCAAGTGAAATGAAGGGGAGGACGTTCTGGCCAAGAAAGCAGCTGGTGCAAATGCCCAGAGAGAAAAGAGAGCAGGCTCTGAGCTGGGTGTGGATTCACGGGGAGGGGTGTGCCAGGATTGCTTGGGGGCTTCTCTCTAGCTTTTCCACTGATGATCGATCGGAATCTGTTGTATTTACCCTATGCTTTCTTATTTCTTAATATTGCATCTCAAATGGTGCTCAAAAAACGGCGTGAATTTTAATAATTGTCGCTTGACCTATGTGAAGCTGGGAGATTCATTATGTGTTATGTATATGTTTTCACGCTTATGGTTAAACACAACGGATTGAACGTATGTGTTTATCTCAGATACCCTGTAAAAATATCATTGAAGTGAGAGTAGAGGACACAAAAATAGGTATAAACTCACAAAGCCAAAGAGAGGAGACAGCAGCAGATGAGAAATGTCAATAAATGTCTGGAATATGAAAATCAGATGAAAGAGAGCTACAAGGGGTCTTAGACTGAGCTCCTTGTGAAACAGACCCTGAGATGGAGATCTGATGCCAGAGGTTTATTGGACAGAGCTCTTGGGAACCACACCTGAGGGGGAGTGAAAGATGCAGGGCTGGGCAGAGAGAGAAGTGGAACTGGGATGCAGTCACGGAAGTCTTTACTGACCTCACAGGAAGCTCTTCAGAGTGGTCCCGAATTGAAGCAAGGGACTCAGGCCTTTGTACCCCTCCACGGGCTAGTCATTGGATGTGGCTGCCCCTCGAAGGGAGATAATCTTGGGTGAGGCAGGTTCCTTCATCCGGGGCCAATTCCTGGGAGGAAACTCAGCTGTAAGCCTTCATCAGAAAATACTTCCAGCCGCTGGGAAATGAGCGTCTCCATCAAAAAGGGAGCACCTGGGTGGCGTACCCTAACACTCTCTACAAAGAGATTCAAAGGAGAGGCAAGCCCGTTCATGCCACAGAGCCCCGGAAAGGCTGAGGAACTAATGATGAAGGAGCCTCTGAAGGCGAGGGGGCGGTGTGAGGCTGAAAACAGAGACAGCGTCTGAAAGGGTATATGAGGAGGCCCCCTCCTCTCCCCAACCCTGGCAGAGACTGAAGATTTACTGTTGGGGGGAGGCTTTAACCAGAGAGGTTCCAGACCCCGAGACACTAGATATGGCAAGGTTGTGCAGGGGAGGTACCTGAAAATGTAAGAGTTGGAGACAGTCTTTGGAAAACAGGGAATTCCACATTCTGAATGTGAGACCTCCAGCTGCTTCCCCCACTTAGCTCACAGAACTTGAGCAGTCAGGCTTGTAGAGACTAGGGGGGAGTCTAGACAGGAAATTCATCTCTAGAGAGATTGGCCAGCCCAGGAGAAAAGACCTACCATATTGAGATTTGGGGCTTCTTGAATAAAAAAGCCAGCCAGTCACCTTATCACCCTAATGAAGATTACCAGGCACTAAACCTCACCCATGGTCACATAGCTTTTTTTTTACTGATGTTCTTAAATTTTTTTAAAAAAATTGGATCATATATTCACCTTTCTCTTTAACTTGCTGTCACAAGCCGGTAGATGGGGATCTAATGCTATTCTTTTAAATATTTTTTTGTGTGGGAGGGGGCTAGGTCATAGATACACATATAGGAAATCTTCAAACAATGGTACAGTCAGTAAAATATTCTCACTCCCATACCGTCTCCCGGTCCTTTTGCCCAAAGATAAACATCATTTTCTCCTCTATCCTTCCAGATATAGTGTGTATATGTATGTGCGTGCGTGTGTGTGTGTGTGTGTGTGTGTGCGTGTGTGTGTGTACAGTCCCAGGAGGGATGTCCCCCAGCAGGCAATGAAGCTGGTAAATTGTCTCATTCATTTGAATCTACAGTCACATAGCTTTTAATCTGTTTTTTAATGCTTCAATTTCAAATATGGTCAGAGAGTCAATGATCATACTCATATATTTAGGGAAAAACTCAACATGAAAGACAGTTGCAAAACAGAGAGATGGCAAAAGAAACTCAGAGGAAACAGACAATGCAGGAGGCAAAAGAAAAGTAAAAACAAAACAACAAAAACCCTTCAATGTCCTCAAAGTGATACACGTGATGTTGCATTCTTGAAATAAGAACTGAATGCTATACAAAGGAACGGCTACAGCATAAGAAAATTATTTCTCATTCATGAGTCCAATCAGTGGTAAAAAGATGGCAGAATGAGGTGAGACTCCAACTCCACAAAGTTATTCAAGCCTCAGCTGACAAAGTCTGTGCCATCTTTACCACGGAGCTCCTACTGTCACTCTGGGGGAGAGGAAGAGGCACTCTTAGGGGATTTTATGGATCAGGTCTGCGAGTGGAGAGCATCACTTCTGCTCACATTCCATCAGCTAAAAGGGACACAGCCTAGCTTTGTGCTCAGGGAGAAGGATCTGTTTGGGTGAACACACTGTAGTGTCTGCCACAAGAAGTGTTGGAAGTCAAGTCAGGGGATTCTCATAGCAGGCCTGGAAGTTAACTAGTCCAGATTAAAGCAGGCAATGGAAAGCTCCCGGAGGGAGTGTCTCTAGGAAAAGCTGGAACTGAAAGAGCACGAGACATTCAACTGAAAATGAAAGTTGAATTCAGGGGTTTTTACAATGTTCTTGTGAGTGTAGAAGAAATTATGGTAGTAAAAAATGAACAGATGCTAAAAGGGAGGAAATTATCCCCTATAGAAAAAACAAACAGTGAAGAAAAGAAAGGTAATCACTAAGTAGTGATTTAACCAAAAATTGTAACATATCTGTTTTGGAAGAGTGACGTAGGGTGAGGGCTAATGAGAAGCAATAGTGCTGAATTCTCATCTTCTGTATATACAGAGTCAATAGATAATACATAAAACTATTGACCTGAAAAGTAGCTGTATAACCCTATTGGTTAAAAATACAGACATAAACACCAGACAAAGTAGAAGAAAACACTTAAGAGGAAGATAAAGGAGACAGGGAGGAGTTAGTTGGGCTTCTGTGGTTGTTGTTTATAAACCTTATAATATTCTTTGACTTTTGAAACCTTGTATATATATTACCTCAAAAATAATAACGATATGTGTAAATCAACTACGCTTCAATTAAAAAAATAATAATGACATAAAAAGTCCATGCATAGGACAAGCTGCAGGCATGACTGGATCCAGGAACTCATTCAAATTTATCAGGGCTTGATTTCTCAGCTTTGCTCTCTGTTTTGACTTCATTTTTAGTTAGGCCCTTTTCATGGGGCATAGGACCTCCTTGCCTATGTTTTACTTCCCTCCTCCCTCTTCCTTCCTTCCTTCCTTCCTTCTTTCTTTCTCTCTTATTAAAAAAAATTTAATTGTGGTTACAAAGCACATATTTCCATCTTAACCATTTTTAAGTGTACACCTTAGTAGTGTTAGGTATATTCGCATTGTTGTGCTACAGATCTCCAGAACTTGTACATCTTGAAAAATGGAAAGTTTATATCCATTACACACAGCTCTTCCTTTCCCCCTCCCCCCAGCTCCTGGCAACCACACTTCTACTTTCTGCTATTTTCTTATAGCTATTAGTGGCAGCAAAAAGAAACCTCACTTTCCTGACAATTCTGACAAAAGTCCCAGGACTGTTCCACTGGAGTGACCAGGGATTGGCCAGCAACCCCCAAACAAATGGCCTGAGAGTCAGGGGTGAGTGGCTGCCCAAGAAGTGCTGACAGCAGAAGGGGCCCGGATTCCAGGCAAAGAAAACCAGCGGAGTCCACAGAGGGAACAGTGGGAGGACCAGGCTGTGAGACAGCAGGCCCCACTCTGCTTAGACCCCGGCTGATTTACAGCTTACTGTTATCTCCATGATCTTTCCAGCAAGCAAGTTTATCTCAACTCTCCACCGAACTCTTTTAAACCTCTTTAATACAAACTTTTTTTTAAGAGTTATTATTCAGGTAAGAGGAAAATCGTGATTATTATTACCTTTAACCTTCTTTGGAAATGTTCATTAGTTATTTGTTTCTTTTCTTATGAATTGTCTGTTCATGCTCTTTGCCCATCCACAGTATTAATAAACACATTTATCGGACTTCCCAATTCTAATAAATGTGCAAAAATATGTTTTAAAAAATATCTCATAGAAACTTGTACAAGACTTTAGAGATTACCTAGTAGTGTGACTCTCAATTTACAAAAAAGAAAACTAAAGGATTGAGAAGTGAAGTGTGAAGCCAGCTCTAGAACCCTGTTGGTAACGGCTGAAGGAAGAGAAAACCCAGTTTGATCCTCCACCTGTTAGATTACGCAGCCCCTTCAATTACTCCTAAATTTGGTTCCCCTCAATGTCACATTTCCCGCCCAATCAATTTTCACGGATGACAGAGAGCCACCTTTATTTTCCCACAGTTTGCAGCATTTTTAAAAGACGGAATAAATAGCTGAGAAGATTTTTAAGCTAACTTGGGGCTTCTTGTGACTTCATGCATGAGGGCATCCCTTCCCATTTCACCTCGCAAATCTCCACTCCTGCTAGCGCTGTATTGGACTGTGTTTTGCCATTTAAATAATACAAGTTACAGGGGGAAAAAAAGAAGATTAGTCTTGTAACCCTATCAAAGAATGAGAATGAAATGCTGATTTTTTTGCAGGGGGAGGGAGTAAAAAGGGTAGAACAACCATCGCAGTGTTGTCCCCAGTGCCTTTTTGCTTTGCAGTACTGGATTCTCATGAAGCTCTTGACCACAGAAAAGATGGAAAATATGCTGGCTGGAATGAAGCATTCGGTGCTCCACACTTAGCGTTAGTGATACGGTTGCTGTGTGGGCCACAGCAGATGTAATTTGTAGAAGAGTAACTGGAGGGTTTAGTGTTTCAAAATGGAAACTGAACTCTAAGGAACATGAGGCATTGGGCAGGATTTTCTCTCACTGAGGAAATCTCTTTGTCCAGAGTAAACTTTAAGCAATTGTGTTTTGTTGACTCTAAGTTTCAAGACTAATCAAGTATCTACTGCAGTTTGGAAGGCTAACTGTTCAACTCTATTTTTATCTGTTAACTTCGTGTTTCCTTTTTCCTTGACAGTGTGCACCACTCAAGTGATAATAGGTCTGACAGTTGCCTCAGTTAGGCTGCTGGGGGGAGAATAGATGACTTTCCTTCAGTAGATAATAGAGAGATTTAGAATTATTGAGAGATGGGACTAGAGCTTCAGATGGACAAATCTTCAATGATAAAAGCAGGAGGGCAGAGTTAGAGTTAATGATAATAATAGAGCACTTAGTATGTATCAGACATTGTAGGAAGCCTTCACAGGTATCATCTCATTTAATGTTCATAACAATCCATGAGGCGGGTACTGTTATTTTTATTCACAGATGAATAGGCTGAGGTTCAGAGTAGTAAAGTTACTTGCCCAAAGTCACACAGCTAGACTTCTTGGGGCCAGAGCAAGCCGTCTGACTCTAGGACCCTGGGCTCTTAGTCTCTCTCTTTAAAAGCTCCATGATTGCCCCAGAGGTTATATTCCCTGCTCCTGAAATAGTGCTTGGCAAATAGTAGGTGCCCCCAAAGTATTAACCGGCTGAATGTATGAATACTCCATGCTGCCTTGGCCTGGGTGAGGATCGGTGTGCTCTGCAAGCCGGGGAGACCTGAATGTTGCATTTAGATGGCCTTTCAAACTTCTCAGAACTTTCTTTTCAAACTGAGACCTTCTCGGATAATTGTCACAGTAACAAACCCTCTTTGTTTTAGCAGAATGAAAATACATATTTAAAAGTGGTAATTATTATGATTATCACAGAGTTACTTTTTAAAGTGGGGAAAAAAAAGGTAATTACTGAACGTCCAATGGCAGGGAGTTGGTTAAATAAATCATGGAATGCAATGGTGGAATATTTAACAGCTGTTAAAAATCAAGTTGTAGAATACTGCATGGCATAAAACACATTCGTGATACATCGTTCAGGGGAAAAAAACGGGTTACAAAATACTATGAAGAGCATTAGCTCAATAATGTACACATATTTATGCATAGAAAAAAGTCTGAAGGAAAATATAATAAAGTGTAAATTGTAGTTATTTCTGTGTGGCGAGAGTATGGTGGTTTTAATTTTCTTCTTTGTGAAGTTTAAAATTTTTTTCAAATTTTCTACAATAACTATACATTTTATATTCAGAAAAAAAGCAGTAACATGATTTTTTTAAAAAACAGCTATTATCACATTTTGATTCTTGTTTTAAAGTTAAGATACGAAGTTATAATTTAATGAAAGACATCATAGTGTAGCTGGTAAGAACATGGTCAGTGGAGCCAGACTGCCAGTGTTCAATCCCAGCTGTACCATTTATAAACTGTGTGACCTTGGTGAAATTACTTATCTGTGATGCAGTTTCTATATGTGTCAAATGGAGAAGATATCACTTCCTACTTCAAAGAGTTGTTATGAGGATTGAATGAATTACTATAGCTAAAGCATTTGGAACAGTCTGTATGAGTTTATTATTAGTTCATCATTAGAAATTCTCCCAGATTCTCTTATCCCATCTTTAAAAATGCACAGGCAGAGGCACACCTAGGTCAGGCATTTTAAAGCCTACTTATTTGGGACTCTGGTACAAATGTGTGACTAGGATATACCAAAAGGACACCAGGAAGATGCCCAGCTGGGCCTCCCAGGGCTCAGTATCACCATGAAAATAAGCAGATTTTGCAAAAACACAGATTTATTATGTCCTCACTTATTAGCGAGATTAACCAAAATATAGTTAAAACTGGGAAAAATATTCAAATACAGGGCAGAGATAATTCTTCCTATCTCAACCCTCAAATCACCTTCTACCATGACCCTTGACCTCCCTATGTCCCCCAAATATAAGCCACCTTGTGAACCTTCAAATTCGTGTCTTCTTCTCTCTCACTCCTCATCGTTCACCCTCCTCACACCCCATCCCTTGGCAAGCACCCCACTCCCACTCCCAGACCTGGCTTTAACAACTGACCCCCACGCAGAAGAGGCTGAATTCCACACCAGCCTGCAACAGCCCTGACCTCTCAGACTTCTGAGGTCCTGGGAAAGGGAGCCTGAACCTGACCCTGTCAGGAAAGTGGGAATGGCAGTGAGATGCTCCTCACAGGACCTGCTCCCAGGCTGGCCTTATCCTGGTTCGGGGGCTGGGATTTCCTGCCCGGAAGCACCAGGCCTGGACACAATGGGAGTTATCAGTCACCATCGGGGGATCAGAACCACGGTAGGAGCCCTCCACTTAGCTGTGGGTTTTCCAGGCCTTTCCTGTGTGAATCTTTACTTCTGCGGAAGCTCTTGTTTTGGTCTTTTCCAAGATGGAAGCCCTTCCCCCAGCTTCCTACCCTCTGTCACTTTGGGTCAGCTGCCTTTCACTTCTCATCATTTGGGTCTAAGTCAACTTAAGATGGTAATGACCAGAGTCTAGGTAAGGAAAGTGTTTCCACTCTTTCTAGATCTCTTTTACTTTTTTAAATTATAGGTGAACTTGACATATTAACTTAATTGTCTTCCATGATAATAATATCATCAACTGAGAAAATTAATAAATTATACCTGTATTGAGGTTTACATTCTTAATCTAAGAGCTTATTTAACAGTACTCAATAGAGAGTTTTTTATATTAAAAAAACAAGTGTTTTTTTTTAAACCCAATAGTTTACTTACTAGAAAACATTTAAAAGGAAACATAATTTATCATATTGCAAGTCTTAATAATACAAACAACAGATTCACTTAAAAAATTTATGTTACAGAATAATAGCTATCACTTACTGCATACTTACAATATGCCTCAAGTGGTTGACTCATGTTAGCTCGTTCAGTCCTCAGGACCACCTATTTTATGAGTGACAAAACGGATCCTGAGAGAGGCTGAATAACTCATTGAGATCACTCAGGGTGTAAACTGAGTTTTGAACTCAGCCTGCGTGACCACAACTTTGGTGCTTTTAACCCTACGCTCTACTGCTGCCTCCCAAAGTAGCTGAGACTGCTCACATCTACCGACAATCGCGAATATTATTGCACTATTGAACATGACTTCAGGTCTGAAAGCTTGTCTCCCCTGATTCATACTAACCCCAGCCACAGCTTCTCAAAACTCACCTCGCCCACAGGACTTTAGCGTCTCTAAGCTCAGAAAAGAAGAAAAGATGATGGTGTTTGTTCCCACAGACCCACCTGCAATTCAAAAAAGAAACTAAACTAAACCACAAAGAAAGTGTCAACAAGTTAAACAAAGGTATGATTTTTCTGTATATCTGTGTATGTGATAACGTATATGATATAATAGCAGATACTTTCCAAACAATTCTTGGGATGTTCTATCTTTCTAGACTTTCTATCTTTATCTGCCTATAGGGTCATTTGAGTATTGCCAATTCCTACTTCCCAAGTTGGATGTGGGAAAATAGAAAGCAAAGCAAAGGAAAAGAAAGGAGAGAAGGAGAAGGAGGAAGAAAAGTGCATCTGCTCAGAAATGGAGGTGTGGGATTAAAACCAACCAAGGACAACCTGCTGTCCCCTCCCGTCAGCCCCAGGATTCCTGAGCAGGTGTCCCTGTGTCTTCTCCTGCAGGACGGTGAGCTGCTTCGGGGAGTGTGCCCCACACAAGGGAGGAGGGGCAGCCAGGTCTGGGGGACTGCAAGCGGGAGGCCTGCTCTGACTCAGAGGGGATGGGCCAGAACTGCACCTCCCTGTTTATACTTGGATTCCATTGGGGCCCATTGTACAATGACTCAGATCAGCTCTCACTGCCCCGCGAAGCCTGAGGGATGGATGTCAGTGGCTGCTCTGGGTTAACACCCCAGAAGCCAATTTAATGTAGTTAATTGATTTTTGTGACATTCAGACAGCTGCCTGAGGGGTGGATCTCTGAGATCATGATGACACATATGCCTGTGGCTCCTCGGGTCTCTGCAGTTGCTGTGGTTTCCACGGGACTTTGGGTCACATGCAGGGCCACTGGTGCACTTAGAGGAGCACCATCCTGGAATGTGGTCCATGTGAGAACATGGGAGGGAGGAAAGTGGGCACTTTCCAGGGAAGAATGGTGCTTTGCCATCAGAGGAGCCATCCTGCTGCACCCCTTAGGCTAGGTGACCTCATGCAAGTGGGTGCCTTCATGGCCTCCATAGAAAAAAGCAACTGTGGGTCCTTTTGGGGTGCTGTGAAAGCCATGCGCCTTGGGGGAGCTTAGAGGTTTTCTAGGGGAATCCAAATTTATTGCGCAAGGGCCCTGAGATTTCCTGGAGAGAGTTCTGAGTTTTGGTCGGGGATCCTTCTTCCCAAGTTGACGTTCATGGCCTTTGTACAAGTTCATGGTGACTCTTTGTATATTGGGAAAGCACTGCTATCTGGCAAATCCTTGGTGGTCTTGTGACCTGGACAAGGAAAAAGTCCAGTGCCGGACTCCAGTGCTGCGTCATCTAAGTGAATGGCTTCAATTCAACCGCGATGAGGAAACTCGGCTTTCTCTGTGGGGACTGCTCCATCAGCCCGACGCAGAAACTTTGGATGCCCAATGATATGGACTCACGCAGGTCTAAGGTCCAAGGTGGAGGGTGGGGAGTGAGCGCTGAGGAAGGGCTGTTCCCACAGTTACCGGGGGCACAACTGCCCCTGCTTTCCCCCTTTGCCCTTACCACCCCTGTCTCCTAGCACCCCCTCGGAGGCAGCCCAACACCACCTTCCCCTGCCTGGGGTGAGGGTAGGGACATCCTCCCTGGGTCAGCTGGCTCAGCCCAGCCTACCATTTCCAAGTGCAACACATACTTTATTCAACACCGGGCCAAGGTCTTGTGGCTGAGAGAACAGAGCCCTCGGCCTCCTCCCATGGCCTTCTGGCTGAAATGCCCACTCACACCAGACAGTGGATGAAGGTTGCTTTTCCCAACAATTAGCTCTTGAGCTCTTTGGTTCCTTGTTCCCAGTTCTCAATTCAGTAAAGTTCCAAACGTGATTAAAAATAAAACAGGAGATAATAGTTTGGAAGACAAAGGAGATTTGTTCCCCCTTCTCCAGATAAACGATGATTGTAAGGACAGAGCCTGGTCTCTGAGGATTCTTTGGTTTAGGTAATACGTACTTTGGGAAGTCACAATCTTTTCAAGGGGTTTTTTCACTGCATTGAAGAAAGCGCCTTAGCTTCATTTGGGAAATACAGGCATTGAAAAATAGAGGTAAAGTCATTTCACATCTTCGAATAGGATATAAAGACTGGACTTGAAATTCTTTTAAGTTCATAGTTCTTTTCTACTATGTTCCTCAAGGAGTCTTCAGTTGTAAAAATGTGTGTCCCAGACTGTCAATATTAAGTTGGTGGCAACATGTAACAGAAGCTTTAAGAATGTACTTGGACCCAGCAGCTCCACCTCCAGGAGGCTCTTCTATGAAATTAGAGCTGTGCAAAGAGATAGTCGTGATGTTCATCACAGGGTTGCTTATAATATCAAAAAAATTAGAAATAGCCTGAATATTGAGCAAATAGAGAATACATGATTGTAATGTATTCATTATGTGCCATTGCAAATGATGTTGTGGAAGAACATTGTCAAAGAAACAACGTATTTTTAAATGAATAGGCAGGCTTCAAGACAGTATGTATAGTATGACCCCAGCTTTAATTTAAAAAATATGTATATGTCTCAGAAAACTGAGTGATATTATTTCTGGGTAGTTAAAATTTTTTTCCTTTATGTTTTCTAAATTCTCTGCATTGAATATGCATTTGTTTTTAGTAAAAATATACACATAATGAATATTACAAAAACAGTACTCAAGAAAGTAACTAAGGGGAATTCCCTGGTGGTCCAGTGGTTAGGACTTGGTGCTTTCATTACTGAGAGCCTGGGTTAAATCCCTAGTTAGGGAACTAAGATCCCACAAGATGTGCCGTGTGGCCAAAAAAAAGAAAAAGAAAGTAACTAAGATTCTAAGTACTGGGAAACAAAGACTGTGGCCACTTATTGATCTTATTCAACAGTCTTAGCTAGGACCTGGATAAGTCATTTAATTCATCTCTGAGGCTTGAAGCTTTCTCACCTGCCCATCAGCCAGCTTTGGGGAGAGGCACAATCTCCTGTTGGGACCTATCTCTCAGAGTTTAATCATTTTATAAACACCTTACTCTAGATAATACTTACAGGTTCCATACATTACCTTCCATGACTCTCACAACAGGAAGTAGTAATAATAGTAATAACACCTGAAATTGATTCACTGATTTCTATTAACCAGGCTCTATGGTAAGTAAACAGTTTACATATATTAACCCATTTTTATTTCTCCTTTACTGACTTCCCTCTTTCTCCACATCCCAGTGGTTCTGTCAGCGAATTCTGTCAGTTCCTCCTTCACAACATATACAGAGGCTAATCATTCCTCACCACCTTCTCCACTGCCACTCTAAGCCACATTACTCTCTTGAGTCTGGGCCACGGCAACAGCTTCCCAGCTGGTCTTCTTGCCGCTGCCCGCCTGCAGCCTGTTAAAATGTAAGTCAGATAATTTTACTAATCTGCTCAAAACCTTATTATAGTTCCCCTTCCTGCTCAGAAGAAAAGGCTTATAACAATCTATAAGATTCTACATGCCTCTACATGCCCCACTCTTCCTTTGTACTCCCCTAAAACACCTTACCCTCTGACCTCTCATGTTTTATCCTACATCTCTATCACTCAACTTTGCTAAACTGGCTTTCTTTCTTTTTAAAATTTATATAGTTTAAAATGAAAATTGTATACATTTAGTGTATAAAACATGGTGATTTGATATTCGTATACCTAGTGAAATAATTACTACATGCAAGCAATTAACATATCATCTCACAGCTGCCATTTTTTGTGGGTATGATGAGTGCACCTGAAATCTACTCTCTCAGCTTATTTACAGTGACCAATACAATATTATTAAGTATAGACCTTATGCCTGTACATTAGAGCCCTAGACTCATTCGTCCTACATGATTGCAACTTTGTACCATTTAACCAGCATCTCCCAATTCCCACCCCACCTCCCACTCTCTCAGTCCCTGGTAGCCACCTTTTTAGTCTCTACTTCTATAAATTCCACATTTTTGTTTTTTTTTTAGATTCCACATATAAGTGAGATCATACAGCATTTGTCTTTATCTGTCTGACTTATGTCACTTAGCATAATGTCCTCCAGGTTCATCCATGTTGCTGCAAATGGCAGCATTTCCTCCTTTCTCAGAGTTAAATTTCATTTATATAATATATAAAAGTATACATATATAACATCTTGTTTAACCATTCATTTGTCGATGGATGCTTGGGTTGTTGCCAAATCTTGCCTTTGTGAATAGTGCTGCAATGAACATGGGAGTGCAGATACCTCTTCAAGATCCTGGTTTCATTTCCTTTGGATATATACCCAAAAGTGGGATTGCTGGATTACATGGTAGTTCTATTTTTAATTTTTTAAATAAACCTGCAAACTGTCTTCCATAATGGTCATACAAATTTACATCCTTACCAATACTGTATAAGGGTTTCTTTTTCGCCACATCCTCACCAACACTTGTTATTTGTTGTCTGTTTGATAACAGCCATTCTAACAGGTGTGAGGTGATACCTCATTGTGGTTTTGATTTTCATTTGCCTGATGAATAGTGATATTGAGCACTTTTTCATATACCTGTTGTCCACTTGTACGTCTTCTTTGGAAAAATATCTATTCGGGTCTTTGACCATTTTAAAACTGCGTTATTTGTTTTCTCTTTTTAAAAATAAATTTATTTATTTTTGGCTGTGTTGGGTCTTCATTTCTGCGTGTGGGCTTTCTCTAGTTGTGGTTAGCAGGGGCTACTCTTTGTTGCGGTGTGCAGGCTTCTCATTGTGATGGCTTCTCTTTGTTGTAGCGCACAGGCTCTATGTGTGCGGGCTTCAGTAGTTGTGGCACGTGGGCTCAGTAGTTGCGGCTCATGGGCTTAGTTGCTCTGCGGTATGTGGGATCTTCTCGGACCAGGGATCGAACCCATGTCCCCTGCATTGTCAGGCAGATTCTCAACCACTGCACCACCAGGGAAGCCCTATTTATTTTCTTACTATGAGTTTTTTGAGTCCCTTATATGTTTTGGATATTAACCTCTTATCAGATGTATGGTTTGCAAATATTTTCTCCCATTCTCTAGGTTGTATCTTCACACTGTTGATTGTTTCCTGTGCTGTGTAGAAGCTTTTTAGTTGGATACAATCCAACTAAAAACTAGTTTGGAAGTATTTCTTCCTCTTCAATGTTTTGGAAAAGTTTGAGAAGGATTGGTATTAATTCTTGTTCAACAGTTTGGCAGAAATCACCAGTGAAGCCATCAGGTCCTGGGCTTTCCTTTGCTGGGAGGTTTTTATTACTGATTCAATCTTTTTACTCATTATGGGCTTGTCCAGATTTCCTATTTCTTTGTTATTCAGTTTCTTCTTAACCTCACTGGTAGGTTGCATGTTTCTAGGAACATATCCATTTCTTTTAATTTGTCTAATTTGTTGGTGTATAAACGTTCATAGTAGTCTCTTATGATCCTTTGTTTTTCTGTGGTGTTGGTTATAATGTCTCTTTTTTCATTTATAATTTTATTCATTTGAGCCTTCTTTTTTTTTCTTAGTATAACTAAAGGTTTATCTATTTTATTTTTTTTAAAACCAACACTTATTTTCATTGATCTTTTCTATTGTTTTTTCCTATTTCATTTATTTCTGGTCTGATCTTTATTATTTCCTTCCATATGCTAACTTTAGGTTTAGTTTGCTCTTCTTTTTCTAGTTCCTTGAAGTGTGGAATTAGGCTGTTTGAGATCTTTTTTCCCCCTTAATGTAGGCATTTATTGCTATAAACTTCCCACTTAGAACTGTGCTGCATCCCATAAGTTTTGGTATGTTATGTTTTCATTTTCATTTGTCTCAAGATATTTTTTAAATTTCTCTTTTGGTTTCTTCTTTGACCACTGGTTGTTCAGAGATGTATTGTTTAATTTGCACATGGTTATGACTTTTCCATTTCCTCTTATTATTGATTTCTAATTTCATTCCACTGTGGTCAGAAAAGATACTTGGTATGATTTCAATCTTCTTAAATTGGCTGAGACTTGTTTTGTGACCTAACATATGATTTATCCTGGAGAATGTTTCATATGTGCTTAAAAAGAATGTGTTCGATGAAATATGCTTTTATGTCTATTAAGCTCATTTGGTCTAAGTATAGTTCAAGTCCAACTTGTTGATTTTCTGTCTGTATGATCTATCCATTGTTGAACATAGGGTATTAAAGTCCCCTACTATTATTACTGTGTTGCTATCTATTTCTCCCTTCAGTTCTGTTAATATTTGCTTTATATATTTAGGTATTCTGATGTTGGGTGCATATATATATTTATAATTGTATCCTCTTGATAAATTGACCCCTTTATCATTATACAGTGACTTTGTCTCATGACAGTTTCTGACTTAAAGTCTATTTGTCTGATGTAAGTATAGCCATGCCTGCTCTCTTTCAGTTACCTTTGCATGGAATATCTTTTATCAACTCTACACTTTCAGTCTATGTATGTCCTTAAAGGTAAAGTGAATCTTTTGTAGGCAGCATATTATTGAATCTTGTTTTTTTTTTAAATCCATCCAGCCATTCTATCTCTTTTGACTGGAGAATTTAATCCATTTACATTTAAAGTAATTAATGACAGGAAAGTATTTACTATTGTCATTTTGTTCATTATTTTCTGGCTGTTTTAGAGTTTTCCTGTGTTCTTTTCTTTCTCTCTTGCTGTCTTCCTTTGTGATTTGATGAAGTTTTGTAGTGATATGCTTCGATTCCTTTCTCCCTCTTTTTCTAAGCCTGAGCATTTCTTTAAGAGAAGTTTTAAAATTACTAATTTAATCTCTTTACTTGTTATAGGTCTATCCAGATTTTGTAGTTATTCTTTTTCTTTTTAATAAATTTATTTATTTTTGGCTGCGTTGGGTCTTCGTTGCTATGTGCAGGCCTTTCTCTAGTTGCGGAGAGCGGGGGCTACTCTTCGTTGTGGTGCACAGGCTTCTCAGTGCAGTGGCTTGTCTTCTTGTGGAACACAGGCTCTAGGCACACAGGCTTCAGTAGTTGTGCATGCGGGCTCAGTAGTTGTGGCTCACAGGCTTAGTTGCTCCGCAGCATGTGGGATCTTCCTGGACCAGGGCTCAAACCTGTGTCCTCTGCATTGGCAGGAGGATTCTTAACCACTGTGCCACTAGGGAAGTCTGAGATTTTGTACTTATTCTTGAGTCAGTTTCTATAGTCTTTGTCTTTCTAGGAATTTGTCCATTTCATCTAAGTTGTCTAATTTGTTGACATACAGTTGTTCATAGCATTCCCTTATAATCCTTTTGTTTTTCTAAGATCAGTAGTGATGTCATCTCTTTCATTCCTGATTGTAGCTGCAATTGCATTTCAATGCAAAGATAGGGTATAACTACGGAAACTGGAGACATTTTTATTCAAGAAAACAAGTGTCTTTGTAAGATTTCAAAAGGAATAATGTAAACTATAGAACCAATAAGATCATCTATCTTAATGAAGGTTTGTTCCAGCAGTGCTGGAACACAATTCTTAAGAATTGTCTTACAGACCTGGATAATTAGAGGGAACATCTCTGTATTGGGATTGCTACCATTGGAGCCCCATGGCGTTACCAAAAATTCATGTCTCAGCCCATAGAGCAGCTGAGAGTTATCTGATAATGTATGGGAATATTTTATGGCAGAAATAATTTGAAAAGGAGATTAAAATTGTCATAAAATTAACCACCCTTATTCATTTACATGATAAAATCATGAAGGACAGAATTCACTAACTCTTTATTGCTTTTTTGAATTGTTTTCAGAAAAGCAGTTTAGAAGAAGAAAGGGAAAATCATGCTTCCCAATTCACACAAACCATGTAGCACAAGCAAATCTGCTAATCATTGAATGTTTAGCTGTAGAATTAATAAGCCATTATTTGGGAATGAGCTAGAATATTTAGGAGAATGATAATATAGGTCTAGGGATTTTTACTGATTGGAGGTTATTCCAGTACATTCAAATTATAACGAGTTGAGGCATTTCCTATTTTTCATATAATTATACAAATGAAAATTGTCTATTTCTTTTAAACATGGTAAAATCAGGCCCTAAATCAGACACCACTCTGAGCTCTGCCATAATACTAAAAATCAAATGTTTGTCTCAGAACAGCAGGAATTTTGGTTGTTTCATTTCATAGTTGTGTCCCAAGCATAGTGCTTTGGACCATGACGGCACCCAATGAATAGTTGTAAAATAAGTAAATGATTAATAGTAGCTGCCTGTCATTACGGTTCCAGTTTAAATAATAATAATGGAAACCTCCTTTTTGTTGAAGAGTTATCATAGTTCAAAGGCAAAATAACCTCTCCCAGCAGCTTCCCAAATGCAGCTATGCAAGTCCCCTGAAGGATTAGTCCCCTGAGTGATGAAGCACCCCAATTTAAGGTTCCAAAAACTCAGCCTGTCGGAAATATCAGAGCCTTAAAACAATCACGTTTAAAAACACTGTTGTTGTAAGGATTTTCTTTGATTTAAATGTTGTTTCTTTTGGAAAGGGTTTGTTATTTTTCTAAGCAAGTTAGGTCATTTAACTGGGCAAACCGGGAAAAGGGAAGATTAAAGAAGACATTTTAAAAACAGAAACTGGTCACTTTTTTGCCTTGACTGAATTTCTGTTGCCTTACATTTAGTTTTACCAATAAATGCTTTTTATTAAAAATAGATTGAAAATACAATTTGAAAGCAAGAATTTTAATAAGATATTTAATGATACCTTCCTCCCCAGGTCATTATGAGGAGTAAATGCTCTAATGAATTAGAGTACCTCAAGGACACAAGACAATCGTTCAATGTAGGACGTTCATTACTCTTGTTACGGGCAAAGACTGTCCTTATTTAACATTTTGATATTTTGTTCATTGTAGATTTTCTAAAAGTTATTTTGCTCCTCTAAAACATTGCATTAAGATATTATTTATCTTGATTACTAAGTGTTTGGGCTCTCTCTAAATTTTGTGCCTGACCCAAGTACTTCACCTGCCCCACCGTAATCTTGGCCCTGGTGGATGCCCCTGTGATCACAGCTGACTTAATCACATTTTACAGTGTGTACTATGCCTGATCCCCTTATACAGAAAACTGTTGCACTCTTGACCTGTGGAGAAGCAGTGTCATTAGAGTCAGTCAGTCTTGATTGGACTGGGTTGGTCACCTAACCCAAAGACATCCAATCTATGGGCAGTCCAGTTGTATGGTTAGGCTTGAAATGATGAGATAAGGCCAATCAGATTCTTTTTTGATGGAAAAGATCTAATTATATTAAAATATGGAAATTGAACAAAGGTATTGAGAAGTGAAATGAAATTATTTCTGGGATTTGCTTTAAAACATTCTAATAAGAGAAAGTCAGAAGTTTAACAAAATGTTGATAATTGCAAGCTGGATGATGGGTTTTGGGGGTTTCATTATCTATCCTCTTTCTATTCTTATCTATTTAAATTATAGCTATTATAAAACTAAGCTAATGAATAGTGAAGACAAAAGCCAAATATCTATAACAAAAGTTGCCATTAGGTAGGGTCGTAGGAGGCCATGATAAGCCATAGGCATTCCAAAGTTATGAGGGATTTGAAAGTATGGGTAAGAAGAGGAAGCTGGTCAGTTTAGGGAGGAGAACGGAGTGGTCATTCAGAAAGAGACAGATGCCCTGCCTGAGGAAAGTGGCCCCTGCTCCTTGTAGATTTCCAGTTCCTGGTTCCTTTTCCCATGGGGCCCAGCTATACTATAGCTGCTGTCCTTGAATGCCTATGCCATTACTGATCCCTTTTTGCTTTGTGTATATCTTTAAAAGTTGATTCCCCTTTTTTTGAACTGGCTTGAGTCAAGCCTCTGTTCCTCCACATCAAAATAGGCATCCTCGAAACAAATGATTATTTGTACCTATTACAGTCAGAATCTGCCCAAGTGGAGTGGCCCTGCCAATCTTGGTGTCAAATGGTGTTCAGCATCTCATGAAGGAGGATTAGGAGAGACCCTTGTAGGAACCAGAATATCAGGTGATCAAAGCCAATCCGTCTTCCCTCCAGGTACAAATGTACCAGGAGAGAATTAAAAGCATTTTCTTAGGAGGTCTAGACAGTGAACAGAGAGAACTAATAGGTAATTCGCCATGGCAGTTTCCTGGGGACCATGTTGATCTAAGAAGTAAATACGGGGCTTCCCTGGTGGCACAGTGGTTGAGAGTCCGCCTGCCGATGCAGGGGACACAGGTTCGTGCCCCGGTCTGGGAAGATCCCACATGCCATGGAGCGGCTAAGCCCTTGAGCCATGGCCGCTGAGCCTGTGTGTCCGGAGCCTGTGCTCCGCAATGGGAGACGCCACAACAGTGAGAGGCCCACGTACCGCAAAAAAAAAAAAAAAAAAAAAAAAAAAAAAGAAGTAAATACGGTCACTGGACAGTCAGGCTGACCTACAGGCTGTGCGCTAGACCAGTGTTCTTGCCTGAGGTGTTTTACATTCTGAGTGCTACCAGTGCAAGGTAATCTCCCATTTGGATAAAGATGAAAGGCTTAGAGAACACCCCCCTCTCTTTGTCCTTCAACTTACCACAAACAATAAAGGGTTTCTAGTCATCTAGTTTTCTAGGAGGTAATCCAGGAAAGAAGCCAGAAAAAAGAATTCCAAAGGGGAATGTCAAGAAACTAGTTATCGGAGGAAGTTAGAGCAGAGGTGAAATGCAGAACTTGGTGTTCATGGTAGGACAGTCCTCAGAGGTGTGGGTGAATGTATCAAGGGCACCAAAGGGAGAGGGGCCAACTCTGCAGCCTTGGTGTAGGGGGATCTTGCTAGAGCTAGAAGATGTAAATCTAACTCAGGGAAATCTGAATTGGGAAAGAAAATATATTTGTTCTTCAGAGCTGAGAGGAGGGGGAATGGCCCACTTGGCTCCTCTCAGGAAAGTGAGGGGCTGCCTTGTACCTCCTGGGTGAAGCAAGGTCACGTACTCACAAAAAAAGGAAGAGATATGACAAAAGTGAATACAAGTACCTGTAAGTTTAAAGAAGAAAATAATAATCAGTCATGCTCCACCATGCAGAAAGAATCATCCTAAACAATATAATTTATTTTCTTAGTTTTTATGCATTTACTGGGTGGAGATAATAATATATGCTGATTTTGAGTGTCATTTAATACAGGAATATTCACAAATCATATAATCTAAGAAGAGGCATTTAATAATATATAATGTCTATCAATGGATGATTTATTGTCTTTCTTCATTAAAAAAAAATTCCAATGAGTTAAATCATTTAACATGAGGCTTAAAAATGATTAAATGATTAAAATCATTTCTCAAGTTCTTTAGCAATGAAAAAGTTCATTATGTCATTCTATGCAATGCTGCTTTTGTGAAGAGGGAGAGAAAAGACCTTTTGTTTAGTAATTTTCTTGGCACAGGGTCTTCGTTATATAATAAGCTGAGCCATTGTTAGAAAAATCTGGACAAGAACAGCACCAGTTATTGTTATAAGTGATCATCAAATAAGGCAAGAGATTCCATATGAACTGTAGGTTAAAGTATATGGCTCAAGAAAAATGCTTCTTGGTACTAAGAGAGGAGTGGGAGCAGTAGAGGAATAGCTAAGTTAACACTTCAGGGCTGTGTCACTTGGGATGCTTTTTTGACTCTAAGTGACAGAAAAATCTGGCTCATTTGGATTAAATAATAAATGCACCTAGTATTACACTGCAGGCCCAGGTTTGGTTAATTCACCTAATCAATAATGTCAGCAAGGACCTAGGCTCTTCTCCTCTTCCAACTTTGCCATCCTACATATATTGGCATGGTCCTCAGGCCAGCTCCTCTCAAGGCTGTGTGATGACAGCAGCAGTTCCCAGACATGGCAGGTCCAGAAATGACAATGACCAGGGAAGATGAGCCTGTATTCTATGAGATGTCTCTTTTTAAGAGTGGGAAGACTTTCCTAGAAGTCTCCACCTATGGACTTCCGTTATATCTTATCGGCCAGGATTATGTTGTATGTTCATACCTAAACTAATTACAGGCTGGAGGTGGCCCAACCACAGTCCACACCCTGTGTCTGGGAGAGGCTAGCTTTCTTTGAAGCTCATGGCTGTATAAGGAGATGGATATGAACAAAACTGGGGTAGCGTTGGAAAGGAGGAAGGAAGGAAGATGTTGGGTAGCAACCAACAATATCTCTCCCAAAGGCTAAGTAGTCTCTGTGCTATACAATGTGCCAGACAACACATACAATCTACTGAATTCCCGAGTATGGTTCCAAGCTGTGTAAGGGAAGCCCTGCTCCTTTGTGCATGTGTTGTTAATTTTGATTATTTCATCAGTCAGTGTATGTCTTCCAATAACGTCCAAGAAAAGACCCTGGGGGCTTCCCTGGTGGCGCAGTGGTTGAGAGTCAGCCTGCCGATGCAGGGAGCGCGGGTTCGTGCACTGGTCCGGGAGGATCCCACGTGCCGCGGAGCGGCTGGGCCCGTGGGCCGTGGCCGCTGGGCCTGCGCGTCCGGAGCCTGTGCTCCGCGGCAGGAGAGGCCGCGGCAGTGAGAGGCCCGCGTACCGCAAAAAAAAAAAAAGAAAAGACCCTGGTCTGATCTATTTTCTGAGTCCTTGACTATCTGAGCACGTCTTTCTGTTGCCTATATTAATCAATAACAACATGGTTAGATACAAAATTCATACATCACAATCCTTTTCCATCAAAACTTTGTACATCCAGTTGCACTGTTTTCTGACAGTTAGCGTTGCAAAGAAGTCAGAGATTAGACTAGTTTCTGCTTCTTTGTAAGTAAATTATTATTATTTTTTTAACCTGAGTACCTGAAAGATTCTTTTATCTCTTAATTCAAAAATGTGCTCAGGATCCATCTCGATATAGGTCATTTTCTTTAGTTTTACCTAGAATATCATGAGTCTTGTCAGTCTGTATACTCAAATATTTCTCATAACAAGAAAGCAATTTTCAATTATGTCTTTGATTTATCTCAGTTTCTCTTGCCCTTGTTCTTATCATGCTTATTAGGCTGAATCATGTTTTCTATCCTCCATGTCTACCATCTTCTCACCCACCGTTTTTATTTCCTCATTTTCCTCTATATTATAGAAGAATATCTCAAGTGTGATCTCCAGAGTACTAACTTACTTTTCCATAGGGCTAGTGCTGCTTTTTACTCATTCCAATGTATACTTCCATGCTATAGTATTTAACATGAAACAATATATTTTTGGTGTTGTTAATATTCTTATTTACGCGTCCTATCTCTCATTGCTGTTCACCTCACTCATGTCTTTGTATCCCATCCTTTTGTCTCTTTGTGACTATCTGCCCCTCTTTCCTGGAAGCCACGTCTTCTTGCATCTTTCTAAGGGTATTACAGAGTTTCCTAAAAATGTTTTCTGGTTCCCCTGCAGGAGGCCATTTTCAGAGGAATGTTCTTCATCTGGTTTTCTTCTGTGTAATGGTTTTTCATGTTTCCAATGACAGTTTTTCTTTTTCTGATTACTCATTTTTGAATGAAAAGAGAAAGAGCTAGTTTCAGATTCACCCACAGACACGGTGCGTAGGCTTTAGTTGATTCTATTTATTGGACACTGGGGTAATGATGGAATCTTCTCAGCTCTGTGAGTTGATGGGAACTGGGTGTCTGCCCAATTCTGATAATTTAGCTAGCATTCCCATCGTATGGTTCTGTTGAGCTAGGTTTCTACCTCCGTGTCTGGTCTTTGATACCTTCCTCACTGTGTGTTGCTACTGGGACACTTCTTTACACATCAGATACAGCATTTTATTTCTCATGATTGTTTCTTTAAGAATATAATGAATCCAACACTCCCCATCGCGTACATTTCCTAGAATTAGTCTCTAAATGAATGTTGAGAGATGGAGATGGCAAAAAATGTTTATATCAACTAGAAATGTCACACCCACATGGTAAAAGGATAGCTGCCAGGTTTCTTGTGGTGTAGACCCCAGGTCTCTAATTGGGAAATGGAGCAGCCAGGAGGAACAAAACCTCATCCTGCCTTCTTTTAAATGATCAGAGATCCTCTGTTTCTTGGCGGGAAAGCCAGAATGACAGCCAATTGTTTTCCCTGCTCATTTAAAAATTTTAAGTGTAAATTCCTTCTATGGTAACTGATTTTCTGTTGGTCTTAGCCTTTGGTGGTAAATGGGGTTTTTATCTTTCTGTGGCTTCATAGGTACTTTAGAAGAAAATGAGGCAAGTTTCTACAAGGGCAGTCAGTCTAGAGCTGTTTAATATCAGAAGTAAAAACCAATAGTTTTAGTTGACCCAAACTACATGTGAGCCAATAATGTACTTGGCTGCTAAAAAAAAAAAAGGCTATGTTAATATACAGATCAACACGGGCAGTACTCTCATTACACTCTGCCTTGTTTGAGTTGCATCTGGGAGCTTTGGGTTCACTTATGGCCCCTATTGTTGATAAAATCTCCAAAGGTTCTTTTGCCACTGAGTCCGATCGCATATTGCTCACTGCACAACAGACAATAAATCAAAAGAGGAGTTGCTGGGGCGAGGAATAGGGACTTTATTCAGAAAGCCAGCAGACCGAGAAGATGGTGGACTCGTGCCCCAAAGAACCATCTTGCCCGAGTTAGAATTCAGGCTTCTTTTATACTAAAAGTCAAACATTTCCTGGTTCTGGTCATCCATAGGTGGGCCTGGTCAGGATGTTTCCTGTGAGCTAAACAAGGGTATTTTAGCTTAATGATCGTTACCTGGGAGGCAGGGTTCCCAGAGATGGGCCATTATGTATAATTTAAGCTTATAGGCAGCATCTCTTTAGTGAAAAACTTCTAGTAGAATACAAAATGTTCTTCCCTATTACACTTTGATGAATAAGAGCAAGTTCAAAAGTAAATAAATAGGGCTTCCCTGGTGGCACAGTGGTTGAGAGTCCGCCTGCCGATGCAGGGGACACGGGTTCGTGTCCCGGTCTGGGAGGATCCCACATGCCGCGGAGCAGCTGGGCCCGTGAGCCATGGCCGCTGAGCCTGCGCATCCGGAGCCTGTGCTCCGCAACAGGAGAGGCCACAACGGTAGAGGCCCGTGTACCGCAAAAAAAAAAAAAAAAGTAAGTAAATAGGATGCTAAAAGTCTGTGTATCATGTTGAGGGAGTGGAGGTATTTAACTTTGAAAAAGAGGTGACCTGGATAGGGAATGGGGGAGACCTGATAACTGCAGTAGAATATTTCAATGACGGTCGTGTGGAAAAGGGATTCTACTTATTCTGGTTTGCTCCAAAATGCAGGACAAGGGTCAGTTGGAAGAAGTTACAAAAAAGTGGATTTGGTTCAACATAAGGTTGATTGGCGGTAGAGTGGACACCTCACAAGGAAGGCTGTGAAACACCTGGCTGTTTCTAGAAGATCCTGGCTGATTACCCAATGGAGGAAGCTGTGGAAGCAATTCTGATATTGGGTGGGAAGTTGGGTGAACCTGTGATCCATATTTTAATGATCTTGGTTTTGAAGTTTTGCCCTTGAGGTTTCTGCCTTTTCAGCTGGATGAGTGACTGCTTCTCCTGAAGCACTGAAAGCACTGAACTGTGAGAACTCAGCTGCTCTGAATACTGGGCTCCATCCAGACAAGCGAGGACCCAGGAGAGGCAAGTTCCACTTTCTCCTGTGCTCCACAGTTCCCAGCACACACAGTAGCAAAGGCTACTTCAGAAGCAGCTTGGGACCAAGCTTCTGTCAGCAAAAGTGGGGAGTGGAAGCAAACAGGTGGTTTCTCTGTCATCTAGTGCAGTCCTCACCACGGCCCAGGGAAGTCGCTTCCCGGACAAAGGACCCAAGACAACTTGCCAAGAGCAAGAAGATATTCATTCACGGAGCCAGTGGAGGCTTCAGAGTTTTGAGATAAGAGGGGATCAGGGGCGACAACTGGGTTGGAATGAGCACCTGGAGACTTATCATGAAGCTGCCTTTGCCTCTTTTGCATTTTCTAATGATGCGTTTAGTGACATTTTAAAGAGTTGATATATGTAGTGCTATTTTTATTTTGTCTCTGGGGTGGCTTGTGGGGGTAGATGGAGATGAGGATAGAGTCCCTCCGTCCCACCCTCACGCACTCCTTGGCATCATGTGGGGCGAGTCAAGATTTAAATACTGGTCTGATTCCAAAGCTCAGGCTGACCTCATGGTGAGCAGAAAAACCTCTTTAAATGTTACTAGGGATTTGTTTTGTTTTTGTACTTCATTTAAACTAATATAACTAAATAAGGCAGGAGAAAGCAGACTGCATGATTTGGCCTGTTTTCCTGAAGACTCCCCAAATACAGAAAGCTGGCTGGAGGCTGGCCCGTCTTCACTCCTGCACCGCTCTGGCTCCAGCCCCATGCTGGCCCCTGCCTCTGACCTGCAGGTGCTGCCCCTGCTTGCAACGCCCGCAGGAGGACCCCCACCTGCTGCTTCCCAGGCGGGACGCTACAGTCAGTCTGGGTCAAGGCTGGAATCCTTTTTTTCCTTTCCTCTTACAAACAAAAATTCCTCCCCTGTTTGTCCTATTGGGCTTTCTCTCCCAGATGTGTCAGGAGTTGGTTCTCGTAAAGCAGCCCAACCAAGGGGCTCTTCCACTGCATTACATAATGGCAAGGTTCACGTCACTTTTCCATTGGTTTTGGACTGTGCTGCCTAGTCCTTTGGGGGTGTTCTGAAGTTCAAGCTCTTTCAGAGCCAGGAGAGAAAAGCCCAACAGCAAAACAAGTGGAAAGAAAGAGAATACTGGCCATGTGGTCTTGGGTCTTCTCCGATATGCCTGCCCGTGTCTGTATTTTGTTTCTGGAAGGTTGTGAATGGTCTTCTTAATGCTAGGTCTAGTGTTTTTTGCCCTCATTATCAATCCTCCTCTCCCGTTGTTGGACATTTAAGACTGCTGAGAACTTCTTTTCTGCTCAAGGATGTGCCTCCCTTGATTTCTGTAAGGCTGTACTTTGGGAGTTCTCCTGTTTCTCTAATCATCCATCTCCTTTCTTTAGCTAAATACTCTGATTCTCTATCCCCTTTGCCCTGCCATTCACCTTCAACCTGACATTCCCTAAGAGCCCTTGTAGGCCAACCTTCGATAACAAATAGTTCCAAAAATTATAATGGCCCAATCACAAAAGAAGTCTATTTCTCACTCGTTTTTTTAGTCCACAGTGGCTTTTCCTATTGGCAGGTGGGTTTCCTCTACCCAGGGACCCAGGATCCTTCCATTCTATGACCCTACCATCCCCCTCAATATTACCTGCATCCCGCTAGCCTAAGAGGGTAAAGAGAATGGAGAACGCACATCTGCTTTAAGACTTTGGCCTGGAAGTGACCTCTGCTCATTCTCTGTAGGAGAGAACTAGTCATATGGCCACTTCCAGATGCAAGGGGAGTTGGAAAATACAGTTCATGGATGGGAAGCCCCTTCCCCAGCAACAGCTCTATGCTATGGTAGGGGAAATGGATTTTGGAAGACAATTGCCGTCTCTGCCATGGCCCTTGAGTTTTCTCACAAGACTCTCACCCTTGGTGAACTCATCCATTTTCATAGTTTCCATCTTTATCCCAGCATTAGTGACTTCTAAATCTCTGTTTCCACCATCAACCTCACATATATATCTAGTCTTGTATCTCCAACCTTCTCCTAAACATCAGCCTCCCTCCCCTAAACTTAACATCTTTCCCCATCCAGAGCCGGCTCTCGTTCTGGTCCTCCCCAGTTCTGTCAATGTATCACCATTCTTCTGGCATCATCTATAATTCTTGCCTTTCCCCCAGGCCCCATAGCCAGTGCCTCTCTGAGGCCTCACTGATTTGTCCCTTTTCCTAACTCCAGTCTCTCCCTCTTTTCTGATCTATTTAGAATGCTTTTGACAGGCTAATCTTTCTAAAACACTTTTATTATATCACTGCCAAGAAATTCTCCTTAAGAACCTATGATTCCTTGTTGCCACTTTAGAAATGTGTAAGAGTTTTAAATAGTAACAGCCTATAAATAAGACAGCTTGTTAGGCAAAATAGTTATTTTTTAATCTGAAGGGCAAGTGAAGTTCAGTGTGATGAGATATAACAAGCAACAGATGAGGCAGCAAGAAATCATAATTCTAGCTCACCCTCCATCTCTACCCAAATCTCAGAGCCTCAGTTGTTTGTTTTTTAAAATTAAGAAGGTAGCATCTTTCCTGTCTGAAATCTGTGGGCTAGGATAGATGATCTCTTTTGGTTCCTTCCAGCACTAGGATTGAAGATGTTAAAAATGCAAACTCCCTGCCTAAGTTTTAACCAAAATTTGACCCCACTTCCTGTCTAACCCACACACTGTCCTGGATGCTTTCTCTACTCCATCAGGTTGTTTTCTCTCATTGCCCCACGTACGCTGAGTGTAGCTGGACCCAGTGTCTGCGCCATGTTGCTCCCCTCATCCAGAATCCCCTTCCCTTCCCCTCTGCCCATCTAAGTCCCACCCATTCTCCCGGCACCCTCAGGAGCCAACCGGGCCACCTTGGAGGAGTTGAGGCATTTAGAAGGACATTGCCACCCAGCTGGTTTGGCCACTTAGGAGCTCGGTGACCTCAGTAACATCTGTAAATTTTGCTTTGTACAATGCCTTCACTACATACTTTAGTCCTATAATTGCTCACGAGTTAGTTTTGTTCCCCAGTGGAAATCTAGAAAAATGACACAGATGAACCTATTTCCAGGGCAGGAATAGAGACGCAGACATGGAGAATGGACATGTGGACACGGGGCGGGGAAGGGGAGGGTGGGACAAACTGAGAGAGTAGCATTGACATATACACACTACCATGTGTAAAATAGCTAGCTAGTGGGAAGCTGCTGTATGTCACAGGGAGCTCAGCTCGGTGCTCTGTGATGACCTAGATGAATGGGATGGGGGTGGGGTGGGAGGGAGGTCCAAGAGGGAGGGGATATAGGTATAGTATAGTATAGCTGATTCACTTCGTTGTACAGCAGAAACTAACACACCATTGTAAAGCAATTATACTCCAATTAAAAAAAAACTGGCTGGTTGGATTAATTGCTGATTAATGGATTGATTCAATCAGCAAGATTTGCATAAAGTTGAACCATATGAAGTTGTTGATATTTGACTGCTTTTGACCTACAAAACACAGCAATTTTTGTAAACCGAATCAAGTACTCTAAAAATATTTGTTATTCTTTCCACTCAGCTTAGTCAAATCCTCCAAGGCAGAGAAACCACTGTGGATGTAATTGGCAAGTTTTCTTTCAGTGGCCATTGTCTGTGCTGTGATTTAGGGGAAAGAGCTACACCCAGGCAGACGGCGCATTCTAAACAGTGGCTGCCCACCTCAGAAGGCTGGTCCTGGGGGCACAGAGCAGCAGGTGGCTCCAGACTGTGTGAGAGGATTAGAGTTTATGCTGTAGTTATGTCTCAGGTGGGCCCATGGTTTCATCTGCACCAGGCTGAAGGCTTTGTGGTATTTGGAAGCACAGATCTTAGACCCAGGTTTTGGTAACTGGGCATCCCTAGCTTAACTTTCCACAAGGGAACCAGAGTCACTTGAGTTAAGACCTTAGGAATCCAGGTCCTTCCATTGTCTTCTGTCCCTAGAATTCACTCCTTATCAGAACTATAATAACATGGCCACTGTGCAACACGTGAGGGGTTCTGGGGGAGAGAGAACATGAGTTTTGGAACCAAGCAGATCTGGTTTAAAATCCTATCTCTGCCGCTTACTAGATAAATAAACTTGGACAAATTACTTGATTTCTTTTCTTTTTTTTTTTTTTTTTTGGCCACACCGTGTGGCTTGTGGGATCTCAGTTCCCTGACCAGGGATTGAACCCAGGCCACGGCAGTGAAGGCCCAGAATCCTAACCACTGGGATGCCAGGGAACTCCCTATTGATTTCTTGAATCCTCAATTTTGTCATCTGAAGGGGGGATAAAAATGGAATAAAAACAACAACTGAGGTTTTCGTGAAGATTAAATGAGCTAATACATGCAAAATGGCTAGATATTATCTAATGCATAGTAAGCCTTCCATAAACAATAGCTATTATTATTTTAAAATGAGAGAGTGAGCAGACTAGGCCTTGATATTTGTATATGAGTGTTTCAAATGAGGGATGCTTTACTTGATGATCTTGGTGACGTCACTCCAGGCCAGGTTGCTGGAGAGGGCTCACACTCCAGGTGGTCATGCATGTCAGAGGTGAGCCCTACTTGTGAGGGTTTGAGGCTGGCTGACAATGCTAGGCTTCTGTGAAATACTCAGCCAGGTCCTTCATTTTCAGGCGGGGTCTGGGATGCCATCACCAGACAGGGTTAGGCTCCGTGAAAAGTCAACCTGGCTGTCCCTATGATCTGCTTCGTTGACCATGGACCACAAGGCTGGGATATCTTAGTTGCTACTGACCAGCCCCATCAAGCCAGAAGAACCCCAACTTGGCCCCTTTTGTGTACATTGTGGAACAGCTACTCAGGGCTCCAGAGGGAGTCTGATGTCTCACTTTCCCTCTGTTTCCTTCGTCTTCATTTCTGCATTGTGGGAGGACAGAGGTTAGAGTTGAGGAGGGGATGCATGGCCAAGAGGGCAGGAAGGAAGCTTGGCACAGCCAGTCCTTATTTATCTCCAAAGGAAGGAGTTCTGTGGGCCCCATTGCCCTCTTCCCTCCTGGCCCCCGTCCATAAGGGAGGATGCCTTTCCGAGCAGCTTCACCTGATGAGCTCCTGGGCTGCTGTGTATATGAGCCAATCTAGGCAGCCCCCAGTGACCCCATATATGTAGTCACTAAAAACAGCACACTGAGGAGAAGCAGGGGGACCCTGTACCAAGCCCATCTGCTTTGTTTCTTTAGATCCAAGACAGGCAACCAACCGTCTGGCAACAAGATGGTGTTTGGAAGAGACTGTGGGTTCCCTGGGTGAGGTTGGTGGGGGGTGCCTTGTGATGTGCTGTGACCATGAGGTAGGGGACCACTCCAGCTTACTTGCAAAGCCCCAGGGAGTCAGAGCACAGTGACTTCTGAGGCGCTGGAATCCCACAACAGGTGCTGCCACTTCCCACCATATACCTTCCCCAAACATGACAGGAATGCAAAACCTCCTGGCCTAATCCGTTTAAATTCACAGCCTGGGAGGAAGTTGCTATAGCACCAGATTTTAGGGTCTTGCCTTTTTATCTTCTTTTAAGTTTTTAAAAAGTTTGTTGGCAAAGATCTTAAGGCCAGAGAGTTGAAAGCCAGGGTTCAAGTTTGCAGGTAACAATGGAAGCTGAAAATGACAAATGTTAGAAATGGAGCAAACAATGTCATAAGGTATATTAAGAATAAGAAAATGTTAAATATGACTTTGTGATGCATGGAATAATCTGATATTGGATGATGACATCACCCATCCTTATACTCCCTTTCTAGGAAATAATAACTGCTAATGCTTTTGAGCACTATGTGTCAGAGTCTGTTCTAAGTACATTTCATGCATTAGATCGTTTATTCCCCACAACAGCCTAATGAAAGAATTCCTATCATCATTCCCGTTTGATAAAGGAGAAAGCTGAAGGTCAGGGAGATTAAGTAACCTGCCCAGTGTCACAGAGCTGGTAAATGGCAGATTTGAACCCAGGCAGTCCGGCGCCTCAGTGCCCTGTCTCCTTTACCAGCTACACTGCCTCTCTAAACATAAGGCCTTCAAGGCCATGGTCAAGTCTTCCAAAATCCAGCTTTCTATTTCTCTTCTCCACCACTCAAGCAAGAGTAGCAGGGTCTGCATATGAAATACACTTATGAATGAGCCAGTGAATTAATGAAAGACTTACTAGCAGAGGCAAACTTTTTCTGTTAAGAACCCCTTTGATGTTTGATCTAAAATACTTGCCCTTCTTACTACAATAACCCAAGGTCAGTGACTCATTAAGACTTCAGCTCTCTCCTTTCCTCTCATCAACATACTTCTCACACTTCCCACCTTGAATTCTTTCTGAGCTCCTGCACGAAAATACACAAATGGGATTTCAACTTAGTTTTTTTTATATGGTTTCGCTTATCACATGGATCAAATCAAGTTCTGGAACCACAGTTACATTGGGAAAGGCTACTCACCAACCCCAGAGTCAGTAGGGAGAACCCAGGTTGTGGGTTACACATGACAGTTTTTCAGTGAAAATGTTTTAGGTCTTTACTGTCTCACAGATGAAGTGTAGGAGCTGTGGCTCTTCTTCCCATTGCTGAGCTAGGGAAACTGAGGAACACAGGTGTGGCTGTCCAGGCTCCCATGGGCAGAGCTTGGGGGCTGTCCTGAATGCTGGTTCAGGATGCTGACTGCAGGCCGTGGTCTCCCTGCTCTAGGTGTCCTCAGGACTCCCTGGACATCTTGGCCTTCCCCCTAAGTCCCTCAGGCCACCCCTTGCCCTGGCAGAGGGACACTGCCAATTCTGCTTTTGCAGAGGAAGGGAGGCAACAATATATTTGTTCTTGCGCTCTTCATTCATTCTGATTTTTTGGCCGTCCGGCAGGGCCAGAAAGTGAGGCAAGTCCGAGATGGTGCTGGCATTTCTTGAGCCTCTGGGGTTCCCTTGTGGGCTTAGAAGTGGAGCAATCCAGAAAGTCTAAAGCTTGTCTACCGTGTGCCTGCAACTGGGGCCTAGTCCAGATGACATGGGCCTCTTCATGTCCCTCAGATGCTTAGGGTGGGTCCAAGTAACACTGAAAAGTGTCCAGCAAGTTCCCAGTCTGGTCCACACGCATAATTCCCAGAGCCGAGTGACTAAGAGTGTCAGAAGAGTGTCAGTGCTAACTCACCCCTGACGCCTCCCGAGGAAAGGGTGTTTCACATGAAGGGCTGTGTTACCTGTGAGCTGGAAATATGTTCTAGACCTTTCCACCCAAGCTTTCACTTTCACCCTGGGGTTTGCAATAGGAACTGGCATTCTGCTACTATTTGCAACCAGAATATGGTGACATTGCCACATTTGTGAAGACTCCTTCGTGGGGAGTCATGGTGTCCTTGACCACCCTCTCCTCTCAGCCAATTTTTTATTTATTAACCAAACAAGAGAGAAGAAGCGTGGGTGGTGTACATGGGATTAGGGGTAAAGGGGGATATCTACATAGCCCAGAGGCCTACCTGTGGGAGCCTGTGGACACGGTTCTCAGTCACACACTGCAGGTGGGTGCCCTCGGCTGATCCTAAGTCCAGGGATCTTTCCTGATCTCAGTACCTTGTGCTCTGATACAGTTGAGCTCTGGATCTTTAAGCTGAACAGCAAATTCTGTTCTAGCCTGCAGGTGACACAGCCTCCCCTGGGGGGGGGGGTGATTTAGCACCAAGGTATCTTCTGAAGCCCTGAGTCAAAAGTCTGCCCCAAGCCTCATCCATGGATATCTTGGAAGATGTGCTTTTAGATTCAGCTGAGACCTGGCTGAGTATAACTGAGAACAAGAGTGTCGACCGTCTGTTCAGAGCACACACTGATGTTCACAGACATTCCCCGCAGGAACTTCTCAAGAGGAGAGAGAGTGCTGAGTCCCGACAGGATCCCAGCCTTCCCATGATCTCCAAAGCTATCGTTATTTATACATTTATATATAAATTTATAGATGATTTACATATAAATTCTGCATGTTCTGAGGCGGATACTGCAGAGCACAAGTTTTGGAACCAAGCACACAGCTTTTAAGTAGCTTCTCATCTTTCATATATATGTGCCTACTTTTTACTCACAATATTTGTTTATTGCTGTATTTTTATTATATTAATAGCTCATGAGTTCATGTAAATGTCCATCTACAGAGAAATGATAAGGTGAGCTATGGTGCATCTGTACAATGAGACAATCTGTAGCCATTAAAATCAGAATAATGACATGGGGAAGTGCTTATGACATTTTGCTAAGTAAGAAAAGCAGACTAAAATTCTATGGGAATTCCCTGGTGGTCTAGTGGTTAGGATTTGCCACTTTCACAGCTAGGGTCCGAGGTCAATCTTTGGTTGGGAAACTGAGATCCTGCAAGCTGTGCTGTGCGGCCAAAAAAAAAAAAAAGAGTTTAAAAAAAAAAAAGCAGACTAAAAATTCTACATGAACTGAATTTTGAACCCCTCCCCCAACAAACCCAATAAAAAGCAATGTTTTATATAGATGTATGTGTGTTTACATTGAAAAAGTCTTCAGTCATATATACCAATATTTAGGCAATTATCTTATGTTTTCCTACATTGGTTATGTATTAATATTATCATTTTTAAAATGTTATTGTGTTTTTAAAAGGACACTTACAAATTGTATATTTTGAAACCTCCTGGGGTGAGACCCTGGACCTTCCACCAGCACCTGCAAACTGTGTACTGAAATTAAGTGCTGATGACATAGTTTGGGCCCAGGGACCACAGGCCAAGGATCACCAGGGTCAAGGCCGCAATCTTCCCTTCATAGCCCTGAGCTGATTAGCCCTCAATCAGCCGACAAAGTAAAACAATACCCTTTGTTATCAGGGCAGCATAACTCACATTCTTAACCGCTCCACGGGTTATCCAGGCCTCTGCTTTGCTGCTCCTCTAGCTTGGAGCCGGTCCACATTCAGGGACCAGCAGGCAGCACATGTGGGGGAGCTCCAACACCTGCTGGTGGCCAAGGTCTGCTGACCCACATTAATACCCTTAGAGGCAAAGGGTCCTGTTTACCCTCACCTTAACAAATGAACCCCAAGCATGAGCTGGAAGGGTGAAAGGAGTCACAAGATGGCAGCACTCAGCCCGAAAGATATTGAAAAGGCTGGTGGTGATGGGGTGGAGGGTACTGTGTGGGATTCCTGCCAGCCACGCTCACGGGGTCCCAGACATCTCTCACGTCAGCCAAAAGCCCCACTGATCATTGCCCAGATGCTGAACATAATAAAAGCCCCTTTCTATGCCCTCCCAAAGGGACAAAGCATGAGGCCTAATCCCCTTTGGATGTCTGCATTTCTGAGGGGATTTTACCCTTAGGGTGATGTAGAGCATTTGGCTTTTGAGAGTCTAGAGGGCACATGGGCAGCGCAGGTGCTAAGCAAAGGTAGCAAAAGCAACAAAAGATACCACTTATTCATTCATTCATTCATATGTTCACCTAATGCATATTGAGAGTGTACCGTGAGCTCTGGGGTTATAGCAGGGAACACAACAGATAAGGACACTGCTTTCATGGAGCTGACATTCCAGGGTGATGGGAGAGAGATGATATGTAGGCAAATAATAAATTATACTAAACGTTACACTGAAGCTATAACATCATGATGTGATAGAGAATACCTGAGGGCAGGGATGCTGGTTCCTGCATATTGCCACCAATGTCCATCAGGGGCCACGAGAGGACAGAGGGAAATGATTCTCAGTAAAGTAGGAGATGCCCCGCTGCCAAGGGTGTTAAAATTCAAATTAGGCCACCGTGTGTGTGTGTGTGTGTGTGTGTGTGTGTGTGTGTGTGTGTGTGTGAGTGATCTTTACTTGGGCTCTCCACTCTAGCCTGAATTGTTTCTCCTCCTGAGATTTGTCTCACTGACTGGTAAGGAGGACCCATGGGGTGATTTCATGTGAGTCTTTTTTTTTTTTTTTTTTTGCGGTACATGGGCCTCTCACTGTTGTGGCCTCTCCCGTTGCGGAGCACAGGCTCCGGACGCGCAGGCTCAGCGGCCATGGCTCACGGGCCCAGCTGCTCCGCGGCATGTGGGATCTTCCCGGACCGGGGCACGAACCTATGTCACCCGCATCGGCAGGCGGACTCTCAACCACTGCGCCACCGGGAAGCCCATGTGAGTCTTTCAGAGACCGGAAGGAGTTCAAAAGAGCACCAGTGTCCTATGTAGATGGAGAAGACAGTAGGGATCTGGCTTGCTATCTCCTATGCACCCACCACCCCAGCCTGATGAACTCCTGTTTGAGCTTTCTGGAGGGAGGACCTGCAGACTAAAGCTAGAGAAACTTCTGTCACCAAGGACTCTGAGATGCAGAGAGCCATAAGCAGTTCTGATTGTGTATGGTTATGTGGGTTTGTGTCCAGTATACTAAATGCTCAATCATGCTAACTATTATTACCACTATTTTAATGATAAAATCTGAGACCCCATTAGGAAGAGGGACATTTCATTTTCAAACATGGCTTGGTGCTGAGGCTCCAGGGCATCTGGAAGGCCTGGAGCTCTGGACGGGTTGAGGGAGATCCAAGGCCTGTGCCCTCTGTGCAGACATCAGCTTTCTCACAGGAGAGCCATACTAAGGAGCCAGGAGGGCAGCAGGGTTGGGATGGTGACCTTACCAGAAGCTGGGAAGAGGGAGAGAGGAAGACATAGAAGGAAAAAGAAAGAAGGGCCAAAGTATAGTTCTTTTTCTTTTCAGTTCTTCCTATTCATCAGTAAGCTGAAGGTAGAGTGTGTTGTTGGTAGAACATGTACATAGAAAGATGTGAAATAAAAATTGCATTCGTTTTGTGCAGTGTCTCCACTGTTCTGGTAAGAATGAAATACATAGACACATACAAACTATGAAATAAAGCTGTATAATTTCCGTGATTCTACATACGAATTAATTGCTCTTATATTTGCACTTGAAACAGTATTACACAATATAGAGAGGAATGGTAAAAGTCATGATAGTAATTTAAAATGTTAATTTTTCTTTACTTAGAACATTATATAAAATATAAAATATATAAAACTGGGGCTTCCCTGGTGGCACAGTGGTTGAGAGTCCACCTGCCGATGCAGGGAACACGGGTTCGTGCCCCAGTCCGGGAAGATCCCACATGCCGTGGAGCGGCTGGGCCCGTGAGCCATGGCCGCTGGACCTGCGCGTCCGGAGCCTGTGCTCCGCAACGGGAGAGGCCACAACAGTGAGAGGCCTGAGTACCGCAAAAAAAATCCAACACCACATGAACAAGAATATAAATATATATATATATATATATATATAAAAAGATGGCAAATAGAGACAATGGATGAAATGAAAAACTTTATATTTTAGTACCTTTAAGATACTTTTTTTCCTGCTTTTTTAACAAGGGACGTCATATTTTTATTTTGCATGGGGCTCCACCAATTATGTAACTGGCCCTGGCAGGAAGTTTACGTACACGTTACAGGTTTAAAATTTTTTTCCATATCATCGTCACTGGACCCCAGGGGAGCCTTAAGACTCCTCACCTCCCCCTCCTGATAAAGAGATGCCTGGACCATGGATCAAGCAAAGATGCAGCGAGGCCGTGTTGTCAGAGGGAGCCTGAATGGGACATACAGCCTCACCCTTTGTTTCTTTGACGTATCTTTCCTTTTCTCAAGAATGCTCAAGTCTAGAGGGCTCTGGCGAAGGTGTTGGCCACGCTCAGATTCTCACTAAGGCCGCAGACCTGCCTATAGCCTGTAAACACTTGGCTTCTGCTAGCTCACCAGGAGATGATTTGGAGGTTTGTGGCCGAAGATCCAATCGGGAGCATAACCGCTGCCCCACCGCACGCCCCGGCCTGTATGTAAATGTATATGTGTATATGTACCTCCTTCAAGACTTATCTTCATTGTAGGGACTTGGTCAGAGCTGGGATTCTTGGTTGGGAGCCCCAAACTATCATCTCAGTGTTAACAACCATGGGATCAGCTCCTAGAATCCATCCCTATGCCTTTTCCTCCTGTCTGTCGGTGCTCTGGGGCTGTGGACGAAGATCGATGAGACTGATGAACTGGCGAGAGGTCCTGGGAGGGGCGGCCCTGGGAAGCCGCACCTGAGGACAGGGGAATCAATCACCGCCAGCCGGTGACACCACCGCAGCTCTTTTCTGGCAGCGGGACTGGCCTGTCTCCTTGCTTATGCTGGGCAGTGGGGAGGCTGGCGGCATCCTGAGCGGGTGGGATGCTTGCCAGGGCAAGGCCTTTCCAAGGCTGCAAACTGCCTCGAGCACTCTTGGGGCCTTTTAAGTTGGTTCGCCTGTGTCCAAAGAGTCCACCAGAGTAGAACAAAACGCTTACAAATGACTGAGCTCCTCACTGACGGAAAGGGGCAGGGTTGCAGGTTTATCTTTCCATGGTACCACTTTTGGTCAGTGGGGAATCAAGGAATATTACTGGGAAAATTCATTCATTCATTCATCCATTCAGTGTTTATTACCTACCTATTTTGTAAAGGAAGACGATATTCCAGGAGATGAGACAGACTGAGACAAGAAGAAAACCCAAGGGAAGTTTGGGTGACAGCAAAGTTTAGCTGCATTTAAACAAAATGAATAGTAGAAATGGCTAGAAAGGGTAGGGGGTCTGGTGTTTGGACTTTATTTTAGTTCCTTGGACAAATGGGAGCCACTAAATGTTTTTTGCTGCTGTCATCATTGTTTTTGAAGTATCAATACAATTTACATGCAGTAAAATTCATCCTTTTTAGAGTTTTGCAGATGTATGTCATGATGTAAACACAGCCACAAACAAGCTGTAGAACATTCCCATCGTCCACAGAATTCGTTATGTCTCTTTGCAGTCAATCCTTCCCCTACTCTAGTCCCTCATAACCACTGGTCTGCTGCCTGTCTCTACAGTTTTGCCTTTTCCAGAATGTCCCATGTTTTTTTATGTCAACAATTTCTTCTTTCTTTCACTCAGTAGTATTCCATTGTGTGACTACATCACGGTTTGTTCATTCTTTCATCAGTTGAAGGACATTTGGGTTATTTCCAGTTTCGGGTGATTAGGAATAAACCCACTAACAACATTTATGTACAGCTTTTTGTATTAACATACGTTTTCAATTCACTTGGGCAAATTTCTAAGCATATAAGAGTAAGATTGCTAGTTCAAATAAATGTTTATAAGTGTATGTATAACTTTATTTTTAAAAACCACTGCCAAGCTCTTTTGCAAAGCAGCTGTAAGATTTTACATTCTCCCCAGCAGCGTATGGAAGTTCCAGTTTCTCTGCACCCTCACCACCACTTGGTATCGTAATTTTTATTTTTAGCCATTGTAATAGGTGTGTAGTGGAATCTCATTGCGGTTTCAACCTGCATTTCCCTAATGACTAACGCTGTTGAGCACCTTTCCATGTGGTCGTTTGCCATTCTCCTATGTCTTTGGGTGAAAGAGCTGTTCAAACCCATTCAAGTGACATGATCGGAGTTATGCATTAGGAAGATTATCCTGGCAACAGAGCACAGTCTGTTTACTCAAGTGTTGAATGAGAACCAGCAGCACCTGTTCTCCCGGGAGCTTATTAGAAAGGCAGCACCTTGGCCTCAGCCCAACACGGTCTCCAGGTGGTTTGCGTGCCTGTTAAGTGTCCAGAAGCACTGATATAACGGAAAAATTGTAAGAGAAAAACAAATGCAGGGGCTAATTTAGGAAACTGTTGTAATACAGAGGACTCAGGGAGGCTGAGCAGAGAGAAGGCTAAGGAAATAACTATCTACACATCTCCTGCTGAGTCCATCTGGAAACCTGGCTCAGGGTTTGAGTTCCTATCTGTTTGCTTGCCTGGGTCCCACTGCTGGATGAAGGCCCATGTGGTAGCAAAGAGGGTCTTCAGAGGAAACCATTCCGGAGCCAGCAGACACATCTGTTCAGGCCCTCAGTCACTGCCAGTGGGGCCAGAGTGTAGGGAGGAGGCCTGCTGGGTCAGTAAGGCAGGCAGGATGGGAGTCTGTTTAATCAATTACTCCAGCCAACACTGACAGTGCCTCTGTGTGGGCACACAGGTGAGGCTCAGCCCTCAGATGAAAGTTCATGGTCTAGGTGAGGAGATAGACACAATTGCCGTTCAGTATGCTAAGTGTCATAGCATATATATATATATATATATAGTACTGTACGAGCCCAGGGACAGGAGAGACTAATTGGGGTGGAGGATAGAGAGAAGGGCAGGAGGATTCAGAAAAGAGTTAACAGTTGACTTGGGATTTAGAATTTTATTATTAATAGCTAACATTTTCGGAGCCCTGGCTATGTGCCACACCCTGTATTTCGTAAGACCGTTGCGTTTAACCCTCACAAGAGCCCTATGAGGAGGGACTGCTATTAGCCCCATTTTATGGATAAAGTAACCATAGGCGTAGGGGATGCAGGAACTTGCCCCAGGACTCACAGCTCAATTCCCACTCTGTCTGGCTTCAAAGTTTGCATCCTTAACTGACCATGCACTGTGGGCCAGGGGCTGGCCAAAAGAAGCCCAGGAAGAACAGATGCAGAGACCAGTCCCCGGACCAAGCAGCTCCCGGCCCGTGCCCCAGCCCCAGCTCTGCCCAGAGGGACTGAAGACACTGAACAGATGTCTAGACCGAGCCTTCTAGCTGCCTGCAGAAGACTGGGGCACAGGTGGGGGGCACCTGGTTTTCTCATTTGCTGCTGAGCTGCGCTTGTTCAAGCTTCCATGGTCATCCTCGGCTCTGGCCGCCGCCTTTCTCTCCAGGCAGAGCTGGAGAGTATCAAAGGCTGGCTCTGCTTAGATCTCACATAACTGTGGATTTCTCCTCTATCTAAAGAGATAAAGCCAAAGGCAGGCTTTTGCTATTTCTCAGCCTCCCCTGACAGCATAGAGGCCTGTGCATTGTAAAGATTTCCAAAAAGGAACTGTTATAGTTTTTTAGAAGTAAACCTGGAGGTGCAGGGCAGGCATGACCCTCAACATGTCTTTGTAAAGGCCTCGTACCCCCTTGACCTTAGTTGGACCTTGCAAGCTCCTTGAGCCCAAGGACACTTATCTCTTTATGTTTCTCTCTCAGTGCCTTCAAGCCATGCTGGCCCGTGACAGGCGCTCAAGGAGTGCTGGTTGTTGACAACCTAGGAGGCTGGAGCTCGGAGAGACTGTGGCTCATAGGGGTGAGGGGCGCAGACTCTGGAGCCAGGCTGCTGGGCTGAATCCTGTCTCTGCCGCTTACTAGCTGTGTGATGTTAGGCAAGTTACCTAACCTCTCTGAGCCTTGGTTTTCTTCCTCTGTAAGATGGAAATAGTAGTCCCTTCCTCCTAGAGGTGTTGTGAGGTATAAATGAGTTGTTACAAGCAAAGTGCTGAGAAGAGTATTGAGCCCATAGTAAACACAATATAATTAGCATAATGGAAGAAAGCAGTCTTTGGAGTCAGACCTGGGTTGAAATCTCAGCTCCATTCCCCTTCTAGCTATAACCTCAAGCAAAGTACTGAGCCTGAGTTTCAGCTTCCACATCTGAAGAATAGGGAGAGGGTTAAAAGCAGTAACGTATGTAAAGGGACGGTGCAGTGCCTGCTCAGAGTAAGATGGCTGTAATCATCTGGTTTCTTAATTCACTTGTCCAAACGATCTGAGGGTGAGGGAGATGTGGCTGCTGTCTGGTCGACCTAGTAGTATGCCCTCAGTGCAACCAGGGTAGAATTGTGAAGCAATTGAAGGTTGTGGGTAACTAGGCAGCAGGGCTGTCCAGAGAGAACCTGCTAATTCTAGGGCACAACTAGCAAGACCCAGCTGGTGGGAGGCCTGAGGAAAGATGAGCAAAATTACCCCTATCCCAGAAAGCAAACACCAGACAATGTGGCATCTTCAAGGCCCCAGGGGAGGGGAGTTAGGGCCCGATGGATGCTGGGTCAAAACCCCTGTGCATCTCTGCCCTTGGCTATCTGCCAGCAGCCTGGTCTCTGCCCTGTTGCAGTAGCTCACTACCTGTTTCTGTGCAGTTCAGGCTCCATATAGACAAATCCGTGCCCTTTGCTACTGCTGGGACTCAAGCTCTCACCAAACCCAACAGAAAATGTGCACTATCAGAGTGCTTCCAGCAAACCGGGGTCAAGGACAAGGGCGAAGAGAGAGAAGAGGCAAACGTCTGCTGAAGATCAGTGGAGATATGGTACAGAGTGGGCAAGTACAATGTCTTCTGGGTTTCTATGCAGCTGACCTTGGGTGGATGGTCTGATGAGGCCTTTCATCACCTTGGTCTTCTGAAGCATCTCCACTGTGACCACCGCACTGGGGCCCCATGACGTCTTTGGGTACAGCCTTCAGGAGCCCCTGGAGAGGGAGTGCATGGAAGGGGGGATGGGAGCTGACTCCAGAGAGGTTAGATGGGCAGTGCAGGATCGCAGAGGATCCTGGCTGTGGAGCCCAGGAGCCTGACCTGTGATCTGTAGGCAACAGGCAGCCAGTGATGAACTACAGGCAAAAAAGCAGAATGATTTGTCGGGTGTTTTTGAAACTCCTTTCATGGCTGTGTAAAGGATATGTTCCTTGAGAAGATGAAGGGAACATCGGCTAATGTTTTTTCTTAAATGTATTGTATTTTCCAAGGGAAGCCTAAATCACTGACTTCGTTTTTCTCAAAGTATGCATTTTTGATTTGCTCTCTTTAAAAGGTTAAGGAACACTTTTATTATCTTAAGCCTTTGATAATGCCCTAATTTGTCCTCTCCCCACCATGTGAAGCAGGGCTCAGAGAAACAAGGCTATTTTCCCAACTCACGCAGTGGGTTTTGACACAACCAGGAGGACTTCACGCAGTCTGGAGTCTCAGCATTGTGCCCGAACGAGATCCCCCTGCGGCCCCCACACGCCCACACTCACACTTACCTTCTAAAAAGTCACTTTAGAAAGAACACACCCAACCTTTGGAAACTCGGCTCTGAATCCTAGTCCCAAGTTAGGCATTTGCAGATCACTGCCTCAGTTTCCTTCTGCTTCCCCATTCTCTCGTTGCTACTGTTTCTCAGTGAGTTCCTGCCAGTTCCTTCACTGTATTGTAAATGCAAACACAGTACCAAAGTTGACTGTTAGCCCAGTGTGGCTCTGAGGCCCAAAAGAAACCCTCCTTAGGAAATGCGAGGGGTAAACAAACACTGAATAGAGAAGTGGATGTTGACCGCCTTCTCTTCTACTGTCTCCAATGTACCTCTTCCTTTACCATGAACATTGGCCTCAGCTGGGAGAGCATATCAGCAGTTTGTCCTAATTGGCTCAGAGCTGCGAGAGCTGCCTCGTGGTCCACCCCACTGCCCTCTGTCTCCAGAGCACACCTGACAGGAAAGACCCGAGTGTAAAGGAAGTTCAGGAGGCTGCATTTATAATATGCTGTGGATTTCACATAAATGCTTCTGTAATTTGGAGTAGAAAATTGTGTACCGTACATCACTTTAACTAATTGATCTCAAACTTTATGCTGTTCCCAAAGGCAACATATATGCATGACTCTCCTTTATGCAAAAGGCTTCCAAACTACAATGCCAAAGAGGTGTGTTTCTGCATAGTTTGCTCTTTCCATAATATTATGTAGTACTTTGCTTCTAGTCCATATATCACGCACCTACCCTTGAGTCTTCTGATGAAAGCAAAACCCAAAAAACCCCCCAAAACAACAAAAAAAACAGGTGACAGCCCCTAAGTCACAGAAGTAAACAAAAATTGAGCTTTTGAAACCAGATGTTGTTGGACTCATACTGGACTTTGGGCTGAATGATGGTTTTTACCACAACCTCAGGCTTCCAAAGAAAAGTACAGCAGCCTTGAAAGGAATCAAGCTTCAGGCAAGTTAGGACTTTTCCAAAAAAAAATAGAAAACAGAAATCTGTTTGTACCTTTTGAGCATCAACTAGTAAGATATTTTCAGTTAGGTTCGTAAAAGCGTGTTTAAACCTGTTTGTGGAGACAGTGTCATCAAAACGTCCTGGCCAGAAAGCAGAAGTGGGAGTGGGGGAAGGTGGCAGACACTTTATTTTCCCTCCAAGAACTAAGGGTTGTCCCAACAGGATACAATATCCCCCTTGATCTGAATGAAGCCTGGAGCAGTACAGCCGGTGCCGTATTTCACTGTGACACCATCTGGCCCCTATTCTCAGAACTCAACTTCCTCATTTTCTCTAAATGAAACACTAACCTGGAGCAAGATTGTGCTTACAAGGGGACTCACATTCAGCTCAGTCCCCGATGGGAGGGGCTGGCGAAGGGCGACCACAGCTGGCAAAAATCCAGGTGGGAGAAACCTGTCTACGCGTGTCTTCCGGAAATCTGAGGTGTCCAGTCCCTATTGTACTATAAGCCTCTCTTGATTTTTTAAAATCTCAGAGGCCATCTTTTATTTACAATCAGTCATTTGTTTTACTCTGGGATGTATTTCTGTCATTAAATGATAGTTTCATAGCTTCGTTTTAATTTTTCTCTTTTACCTCAAGCCTGCTTTCCTAGGCCAAATGGGGACCTCAAAATATGACTGTCATCAATTATTATCCCAGGGAATTCAGGAAAAGCTGAGAATAACGTCCCTTAGGATCACTTTCTAGAATCAGCATTTAACTGCAAGCCTGAATATTTCTTCCTTTTGCCACAAGAGAAAAAATAATTCACTGGAGAAATCGTGTTGCTGATGAAACTGAGATGAGAGCATAAAGTCAAATGTCCCCCATAAATCTCCGAGCTGGGGAAATGAGAGCAGCTTCCCTAAAAAGGGATGAGACTGAAGGGAATTGTGTTATCATCCTGAGCCATGTTTACAAGACTCAAGTGTAGGGTGAGCACAATGATATCAGGACAAAACCAGCTTGTCCAAATGTATTTGAAAAAGTCAATTAAAGCAAACTAAAAATTTACAGAAGGCGGAAGAGTGATTTTTTTAAAAAACAAGAGGGGGTTTTAAAGTCTCTTTGCCCAAATTTCCAAGTTATTAGAATTCATTATTAAAATGTGAAGTTGACACTTGAAAACCACACCATTAGCTTAAACCAGACTTGACTTGTACAATGTCTTTTTTTTTTTAAACATCTTTTTTGGGGTATAATTGCTTTACAATGGTGTGTTAGTTTCTGCTTTATAACAAAGTGAATCAGTTATACATATACATATGTTCCCATATCTCTTCCCTCTTGCATCTCCCTCCCTCCCACCCTCCCTATCCCACCCTTCCAGGTGGTCACAAAGCACCAAGCTGATCTCCCTGTGCTATGCGGCTGCTTCCCACTAGCTATCTATTTTATGTTTGGTAGTGTGTATATGTCCATGCCACTCTCTCACTTTGTCACAGCTCACCCTTCCCCCTCCCCATATCCTCAAGTCCATTCTCTAGTAGGTCTGTGTCTTTATTCCTGTCTTACCCCTAGGTTCTTCATGACATTTTTTTCCCTTAAATTCCATATATATGTGTTAGCATACGGTATTTGTCTTTCTCTTTCTGACTTACTTCACTCTGTATGACAGACTCTAGGTCTATCCACCTCATTACTGTACAATGTCTTTACTGACTTTCTCCTTACATTCTAACTACGTCATGTTGGGTTTTCGCCCCCACTTATTACATAATAAGCATCTTCTATGCTATAGTCTTCATAAGTTATTCTATATACATTAATATTCCAACCACTGAATGCACTATGAAAACAATTTTTCTTTTTTTGCTTAGATCGTTTCCAGTTCCTATTATAGATAACGCTGCAATGAACATTTTGAGGACTTTAGCTTATTTCAGCATTTCAATTACTTCCTTAGGATTGATTTCTAGACGTAGGAATAATGAGTTAAATAGTATGCCCATCTTTACGCCTCTGGATACAGTTTGCTGGATTGTTTATCCAAGAGATATACCGTGCTACCCAGTCATTTAGCACTGAGTGAAAAGCTTGTTCTCACCAGCAGTGGGTATTAATATGTAAAATTTGCTCATTAATTTAATAACAAAATAATTTACCTGGAAGCTTTAAAATTTTTAGGAAGGCAAATATGTCCCTCTTTCTTTCTTTCTTAAATTGCATCAGCTTAGGAGGTTGCTCCCTCCCCACTTCAAGAGCATCCCAGGCCCCAGCTGATTGCTTCGTGCAGCCAAGGCTGAGAACCACTGGTATAGGACATGAGGATCCAAGTCCACTTTAAAGGGCCATATAAGAAAAGGGGTGTTAGGAGGGGGAGACAAGTTTTCCCTCCAGGGAGTTTGATGGAAGGCAAAGACATACAGAGTTTAGTCTGAGGAGGCAGCCGCGTCAAAGAAAGGTGCTATTAGCAATGGAGTAGGTGACCTGCATATGTCTGAAGGTAGAGGGAAGAATTCCCTGGAAAGGGAGAGAATGATGTAAAAGACTGAGAGAAAGAAAGATGAAGCACACAGAAATGAGGGAGGGCCAGGAAGAGGGGACAGCACGGTTAAGGGAAAGCAGTTATTGCTCAGGGATGTGAAGATGAGAGCATGGGCAAAAATGTAGGGACATGTTGAGGTGTGGGAGTTTGTATCAGCAGGCCCTGACCTTTTCCAGGGAGCAGGTCGTCTCCTGGGAGTGGGATCAGGGCAGTGGAAACCATGGGAACAGCTTACTGTGGAGGAAGGGAAGAGAGGAAATAAAAGGACAGAATACTAAAAGCAGCCGGTTTGGTCAACTGGTCAACAACACTCTTAATGATAAAGTCCCCATTGAGAAAGGGGACAAAAACTAAAGGCGGAAATCAGGGTTGGACATTATTAGCTGTTTTTTATTCACATTATCTTTGCAAGTTTGGGCCAATGAACTGGCTCTTTACATTGTATCAGCCATGGTTCAAACAGAAAAGCTTAACCACTATGTGTAATATATAATAAGATTTTTCTTTTTAATGTGGATTAGAACTGAAGCAATTGTAGGATCTGATGGAGAAGTCTATGCAAGACTGTTGCCTCTGCATCTGGTGTTGGGATTGTAGTCACTGTAGATCAGCAGGGACTGAAAACTGGATATGCAACGAGGGAGAGCAAAGACAGGCTGGACTTCCTGAGAACAACTGGTACCCATGTCTGTCTCCCCGTCTCCAGCCTTGAGGATGTGGGCGACTTGAGCAGCAGCTCCTGCCCTTTGTCAGAGTTGCTCACGTACCTAGTCCAGGACCTGGAGCCCCACACTAACAAGGTAGGCTGGCAGATGCTAACAACATGTGCCGGCTGCCCAGGTACCTGGTGCCTACAGGAGCTTCAGAGCATAAAACGGCTGTTGCCTCATTTTTGCCTCCCAAATCTCACCTGGAACCATATAGGGAAGGGAATTCCGGGAAACTTGGCTTCATTGTGGTTGAGCTGACGTCTTTCAAAGTTACCAAGCACACTCCCTGTTTTCAGAAGTGCTTTAAAGCACTCCACAGGGTCATGCAGGAATCTGGTACACAAAGTAGACTGCAAGCAATATTTTAGTTTTATAAGAGCCAGAAAACACCAGCCGAAAGGTCACAATTTGGGCCCAAAGTCACATCTTGTTCCGGCGGGAAGGGTGACATTTAACACTTAGTTTTCTGGTCCTACAACCAAGTGAGGAACTGAGGTGCTCTCTCTCCTCTGGCAGCGGCAGCGAGAATGCCGTAAATGCCTAGGGAACTCCTCCTGCAACTGTTTTACAACTGTCATTGCAACAGGAAGTTTGGGGCAAGAAGAGTTCCCAGCGCGCTCGGAAATTCAGCCTTACAGGAGCTTTTCCTCATCTCAGCACAATCTCCTAACCATGACCCGCTGGAGGATGGGAGGCTTACACAGCCAGCACCGCAAACAGCGCCCGGCATGAGCGATGAACTCGTGTGTGGGCAGCTCACCTGTGAACTTGAAGGCTTGGCAACGTCCCGGATCCTCATAAAGCAGCTCGCATATTTGCAGTCCAACGAAGCATGGCTGAAATAACACAATCTCCTCGTGGTGGGTTTGGGGGCGCAGCGCCAGCTAGCCCCTAGGCCCTGTGGCTTCCGCTCCTCTCCGTGGAGGTGGCCAGCAGAGGGGTCAGCCCTCTTGATTCTGAGGCAGGGGGGACCACGTCTGGTCTGGCATGGCCCTGCTTGCTTCATCTTGCATCTGGCTTCAAACGCAAACGGAATCAACTCCAAGCAGAAACTAGGCAGCCAGGTCTTCCTCTAGCATTTAAGCTCGGTGACACAGCTGATGCCTTGGAGAGGGTTACATTTTAGTCGGACTCAGATGTCATACAGTCTTACTACACATGTGCCATCAAGCTAAACTGGAAAGCAGAGCCATTTAATAGGACCTGGGTTGGAAGGATTTGGGAGAACGTTCTTGGAACCACGAAGCTCTCTTCCCAAAGCTTTGCTCAATCTCTCTTTTCTTTCCTCCCCTTCAGTTCCTTCTTCCTCCTTCCCACTCTTCTCCATCCATCCTCCGGTCTCATTCCAGAAGCACATAGCCAAGAGTTTACTGGGATCAGGCATGTGATGGGAGCTGGGAGGCTGAGAAAACACAGCCTCTGCCCTCAGGGGACAGACTTAACAAACACAGGGTTGCCGGGGCTGAGCAGACCAGGGGTGGGTGGAGCCAGGTGAGCTGAATCTTGAAGCAAAAACAGGAGTTACCTGGTGGTCTCCTTTGTCCTTTGGTTCTCATTTCTCTGCCCAAACGTTGTACCCTTGGCTGACCACTAGACCATCTGAAGAAAGGAGGAGTCTGACAACGGGTAGTAAACCTTCTTATGGCCATCTCTGGACCCCATCTCCTGCGCAAAGAAATCATTCTCAAATGCCAAACTCTTCTAACTTCCCGACTCTCCAGAAAGACCCAAAGTAAAGTTTCAAGAGTCCACTAACCCACCCACTTTTATTAAAGCCGGTGAAGTCCTCTCAGCTGTGTTGGCCTGTTAACATTTCTGCAATTCTCTTAAAACACAAATACACTTCGCTTTCCAGTCTCTTTCCTGTTATTCAGTTTTCCTGGCTGCTATGCTAGATTTTGCTGATGCCTCGACTCTCACTTATGCCCTGTCCACACCAAAGCTTGTAAAGTGGTCAGAAACCGTTTTAAACATAGTTTGGCTCCCAGCCTGAGTGTTGAATTTATCGTCCACCCGTCCCCTGGTATCAACCTGTCCTCCTAATAGCAACCTCTGGTACCTGGCCCAACTGCAGCCCGAGGCGTTAACTGCCAAGGAATCAGAACCAGCTGTTAGGGAAGGGGCTTCAGAATGCTGACGCCACAGTCACCAGATCTGCAAAATGGTATTGAGCAGAGTGTGAGATTGCTCTGAGACTGAAGGCTCAACTCAGTAAACATGCAAGACCTTGAAACTAGGTATCGAGAGAGCCACTTTTTGCAGAATCTTTAGAAGCAGCATGTCACTTATCGGCACTGCCTTGTGGACGTACCTCTGGACAATTTGAGGGTCTTGGAGGTTGCTGTTGACCTGATAACCAGAATGCTGCCTTTATGCTGTATCGCAGCAAATTAGAAGACGGGGGGCGGGGGAGTGGTCCCTGGAACAGTAGCATTCGAGTCACCTGGGAGCTTTTAGAAATGCCAGATCTCAGGCTCCAAAGCTGATCTATGGAAACAGGCTGCATTTTAACAAGATCCCCAGGTGATTTGTATGCACATTATTGTTTGAGAAGCTCTGCTATAGAGTTTATGGCTAACAAAGTGCTGTCAAATAAACTCTTCATCTGAGGAGGCAGAGGAAACCAAGGATTTGAGGTGAATGACTTACCAAAGGTCACTTGGCTGGAACTAGAAATCTCTTGCCTTCTATGGTTTGGAGCTCTTTCCACTATATCACTTTGCCTCCTGGCAACAGTCAAGAGAGAATACTAGCGGCAATGGCTGCTTTTACTGAGCTCTCTGACCATATGCCATGCACTGTTGTGAGTTGTTTAATTTCACTGGCTCTACGAGGCGGGGGGACCTTTTCTTCTCTCATTTTTCAGTTAGTTAAGTGGTGGAGCACCTGAAGCAACCAGTGTATTCCAGACTCTGTTGGATTTCCCAGTAGTAACTGGGAAGCAGCAAGGAACCAGGGAATGATACGTACACAGGAAACTAGCTGTGCGACATGGGACAAGTAGCCTCACTTCACACGACTCATCTAAGAAATGAGGTTGAACTAGATGATTTTTAAGGCAATTTCCAGTCCTGAAATTTGAGGATTCTAAATCCTTCCTTTGGTATCTACTGATAACTTTTCTTCTGAGCAGCTTTGATCCAGGATCAGAGATGATCTGCCCAGACCAGAGACAGGGGATGTGGGCTGAAGGCAGAGCTCTATTCTACCGTAACGGGGACAGATGGCACACCATGCCCAAATCCCATACCTGGCCTGCTGGCCAGCCTCAGCCCAAGCTGCTGTGCAGCGTCTTGGGATCATTTCCAAGTAGTATGGCCATCCTACAGAAGTTTCTGAGAATGACTTAAAAGACCCTCCTTGTGGCTGCACCGCACCCTTCCAAGTTCAGCTGGCAAGAAGATCCCTTTAAAGAAGCAAAGGTGGTTGGGCCTGGAGTGTTTCCTACATACCCCACACCACAGAATGAGTCAACTGCCAACGAATCAGAAACATATGGTACTTCACATGCTTTTCTCAGAATGCGCACTGTTTAATAAGCTAGGGAATCCCTATTTCTCAAAACAGTTGGGGCTTGTTACCAAATCCAGGACCTCCAAAATCCAGTTTGAAATATATTGTCAAACACAGCACACTCCCCAGGGCCAGATTAATGTATCTTTGCTCCATCCACAGGAGATTATTTTCCAATTGGACCATTTGGAGATTGTGACTCAAAACAGGGTCTGATTAGGACCAAGGTTTAAAAGACACCTGACCAATTAGGCCTGAGTAAATCCAGCTTAAAACAAATCACAAGTAAGCACTACTTTAGTCACAGCGCAAAAGAACACACACTTGCTTCTATTTTCAGAAAATTAATGAACGATTTCAGTTATGGCAAAAACAACCCTGCAGAACAAGGGTTAGCTTGCTCTTTTAATCAAGAAGCTTTGCCAAATATTTACTAAAATAGGGCAGACTCCTTGTAAAAGTATAAATAGTTTTGTTTCTTATTTAAAATAAAAAGGTCCCTAGCACCTTATATGGTCTGATCCTTTGATAATACTTGAGTGTTTTTATAGTAGGATTTCCATTGTGATCTCTGCTAAGGAAAAAAGAAACAAGATTGCAGCACGAGGTCACAGAAAAATGATGCTTCACATAAAAATCTGGTAGAAAATTCTGCAGAGTAAACTGAGTAACGTTGTCTGGAGAGGATAAAGCTTGTGGTAATGCTGTACTCAGACTCAGTGAAGACCAGGGTTTCTGTAGCAGACCTCGTTGGCTGTTCACTCAAGATCCACCTCCCTCCTTCTTCCCTCCTTCCTGATAGAACTCTCATTCTGCTTAGCTATCTATCTCTCCCTGATGTGATTCAGGGGGTGGGCTCCACGAGCAGCTTCTATTTAAGCCAATCATGGGAGTTTCATTGATTGGTTTAGGACCAGGCATGTGATCCAATTATGCCCAGTAGCAGGTGGGAAGTCTGCAGAAGGGATTTGGGGAAAGATTTCCCCAGATATATTGTCATTTGCTTTCAGAATTTCTCCCCTGCTTTTTTTCTTTTTATTGCTTTCATTAAAGGTCTTTGTAGTACAAATATTCCAGAACAATGCAGTAAAAAGAGTCAAGGGGAATTCAAAAAGCATTCTTTTTTTTTTTGCCATACACGGGCCTCTCACTGTTGTGGCCTCTCCCGTTGCGGAGCACAGGCTCCGGACGCACAGGCTCAGCGGCCATGGCTCACGGGTCCAGCCGCTCCGTGGCACGTGGGATCTTCCCGGACCGGGGCACGAACCCGTGTCCCCTGCATCGGCAGGTGGACTCTCAACCACTGCGCCACCAGGGAAGCCCTAAAAGCATTCTTATCTATTCTCTGATGAATGAAAAAGTTAAAGATTCCACCTTTAATTATTTGGCTTATTGCCTCAATTTTCTGCTTTCTTATGTCTTCGAAGACCTGCTTTAGCACTCTCCAGCAAATCCCTCGCAGGAGGTAGTAACTGGATGTGCTACCAGCCCTAACAAGGAAAGCCTCAAGGAATAATTCCATGACAGCTACTGGCACTTAGATTTCAGGTTGGAGGAATGGTGGGTAATTCCCAACCAAAACTGAATCTGGAAATATTTTTCATTAGAATGCTAACGTTTGCTCTTATATACACTCAAAATTATAAATGAAATAGAGGTTAATTTTTGTGGGGGGGGCTGGGGTGAAAGGTTATGAGAATCTGTTGGCTGGAGAGGAAAACCCACAAATCATAAAGCAAATGTTGTTTATAATTTCTATGTTGATGCATTCTTACAATGGCAAGGATACCTCTGATTGCACTGACATCTTGGCATACATGATCACTCTCTTCAAAGACTGTAAACAGTGTGGTGTGTGCTCTGCTCAGAAAAAATTACGACTCTATAAAGTTACAGAGGCACTGAGAGTCTTTCATTTCTCCTTCTTGCAAAGGTACAGTGTCTTCCTTGCAGACATTGCTCTGAGCAGTCTGATGTACAGACTTAAAACCCACACTCTATAACATGCACAGCTTGACCCCAGATTCACAACCTTTGGGACTCTTCCCTTTGATGCAAAATCAAACCACAGGGCTATGAACCATGTTAACACAGGCCTTTATCCATTGTATTCGTTACAATCCAAGCAAAGGGAAAGTGACACGGTGCAATAGTACCATTGGACCACGGGCTTCGACGATAGTTATCATGTCTTCTAGAGCACACTTGGTTTGCAAAATGATTTGCCATACATTATTTTATGTGAACCTCTCAATAATCCTAGTGGGACTTTACAGACAGGAAAAACAGAGATGAAATCAAAAGGCTCAAATTACTTGCCCAAGTGTACATTCAGAGGCAGAGCTGGCATTTGAGCAAAATTGTCTTACTCCAAATCCAGCGATTCTGGATCGTACTGTCTTAAAGAAAGTGGCATAAGGGCAGTATTATGTGCTGGTTAAGAGCGCAGTAGATCTGGGTTCCAGTTCCAGCTCTGCTACTTATTGGCTCTGTGAACTTAGGAAAGTTCCTAACCCTCAGGGCCCTGCCTTGGTTTTCCCATCTATAAAATATAAATAAACATCACAGGGTTTGGGGGCTCTGAATGTGTAATGCATGAAGAGCACTAAGCATAGTGGTAAGCACAAAGCCCAGTACTTACCAAGTCCTTAATGAATAAAAGCTGTTAAAAAAGGAGAGGGAGAGAGAGAGAAAATTAGTCTTGGTTGAGAACTTGAGTACAAATCCCATGTCTGTAGCTTTTTACTGTGCTATTGGCTGTGTTAGTCAAAGATGTCCTGTGAGCTCCAGTTTCCTGTCCCACCAAATGAAGCCAAGGGGGGCTTGATAAGAAAACCTGAAAGAACTGCTGTGACTTCTGTTTTTAGCACAGGGCTCTCTATTGTTTGTGGTGTGTGTGTGTGTGTGTGTGTATGCATGCGCACGCATGCACATGTGTGCACACCCTAGGTGTCTGGATGGGAGTGGAGGACCCTGGTATCAAATTTACCAGCTTTTCCTTCATGTTAACACTCACCCAGCACCCAGCCAAGGAGTTTACAGTGTGGAAGATTAAAATGCAAAGGAAAGTGGTGACATTTGGAAACTGCCACAGCTGTCTTGGAAAATACACACAGACAAGGCTGCTATTGATTTCAAAAGACAATGATTCTAGGATGGCAACAATATGATTTGGTAGTTAGATTTTTAAATTGTACATCATTTGTTTAACATACTACAGGGCACAAACAAGTAGAGTGAACCACAATATTCACATCAGGTGGCAGGAACGATAATAAGATGAGAAAGCCAGCACGGAGAAGAGACTGTTTCTTATTACCGTGCTAAATGAACTGGACATTTCAACTAGGAATGGTTCACTTTGTGCCACCAAACCGCTCTCACCGAGGCTCAGGGAGTGGGGGGAGTTCCAGAGGTTCAAAGTCCTCTCTCCAACCCTTTTTTTTTTTTTTTTTTTGTGGTACGCGGGCCTCTCACTGTTGTGGCCTCTCCCGTTGCAGAGCACAGGCTCCGAACGCGCAGGCTCAGCGGCCATGGCTCACGGGCGCAGCCGCTCCGCGGCGTGTGGGATCTTCCCGGACCGGGGCATGAACCCGTGTCCCCTGCATCGGCAGGCGGACTCTCAACCACTGCGCCACCAGGGAAGCCCTCTCTCCAGCCCTTTTAAAGGTAAATTGAGCAACTATATGCTGGGACGTGCCACACAAAAAGAAAACAAACAAGAATTAGTACAAAGTCTGGCACAAGGTCAAAGTGATTCTTGAAAAAGGACAGCACTCCTTAGGGTTAGACTTGGCCAAGGAGGTCACAACTCAGGCTCCCAAAGTTATAACTTTGTATTCAGTGCTGAGTTGTTCCCAAGGAGACCAGTATCATGGGGGTGGAGAGTGGGGAGGATTTCAGCTTGAGCCTTCAGGTCAAGTCTTCCCTCTCTACATCTCCTATCGCCCTTTGACAGCTCAGGCCCCAGTATGGGTTCTAGGACCCACTCCGCTCCCCCTTTCCTCCCTAAGAGTTTGCACTTGTAGCCCCATGGTGTCCTTTCCCAAAAGCAGACCTTAGTTTTGACCCTCTACCCTCAGAGAAGCTCTAATAATGTGAAGCTCGTCATAACCTCTGTATGGGAGGGCAGCCTTTGTCAAGCCTCAAAAAATGTTTCTGTTACCCCTCTCTCCTGCGGCAATATGTGTCTGTGGGCTTTAAGGACTGAAGAGGAACTACTCAAGTGATTCTTCTCAGAACAGAGATTTACTCCAAGGCGATTTATTGTCTCTTCTTAGAGCACTGCCTAGCAACTTTTAAACAAACAGCTTTTGCTAAAAGAAGTGTGAAGTTCTGCTTAACTAGGTACCCTGATGCATTAAAAGTAATGGATAGTTATGATATGATCTCTTTTCATTGCTGCAATTTAATAGGCTCTATGTCTCCAGTAATGTTTCTGAAAGGCTGGTCTGTTTGCTCCAGAATCATCTGAGGTGCTGGTTAAAATGAACATCCCCGGCCCCACCTGTGACCCAGTGGATCAGAATTTCTGGGAATGGGCCCAGAAATGGGCATCCCAGGTGATTCTGATGCACACCAAAGCTTATACTGGTCAATGAGAATTTGCTTTGTCTGGTGTTCACTTATTCAGTTCACAGATATTTATTGAGCACCTACTATGTGTCATGCTTGATTCCAGGCTCTGGGAAGACAGTGACAAATAAAATAGATACTGCCCCAGTGAAGCTTAAATTCTAGAGGAGGAGACAAATTAATACATAAATTTGCGTATTTTAACATTAGGTAGTTATTAGTGTCATGGAAAATGGGATAAGAGAATGGAGAGTGGAGGTGCTTTCTTTTTCTTTCATTCATTTTTTTTTTTTTTCTTGCTAAAGTGGTGGGGGAAGGCCTTTCTTGAGAGGCATTTAAGAAGAAAACTGAAGGCAGTGAGGGTGCAAGCCAGCAGATATCTGAAGCAAGAGTTTCAGGCCAAGGGAACAGCAGGTGCAAAGGCCCCAAGGCAGAAAGGATGCTTGGCATGTCTGAGGAACCACAGCAAGGAGAAAAATGTAGCTAGCTTAGAGGGAGTGAGGGAGACAGGGTGGGAGGATGTGAGGTCAGAGAGGCTGAGGGGGTAGTGCAGATCACCAAGGCCTTTGAAGACTTTGCTTTTACTCTAGGTGTGATGGGAAACCACAGGAGGCTCTGAATGGGACCGCCTCTGGGTTTGAATGAGCTCTTCTAGCTGCTGCTTCTCTCTGTGTCCCAATCTTCTCTCTAGGTGTTCTCAGCCAATTCTATGGCTGTTAACTGAAGAACTGATTGGAGGGACAAAGAGTACTTTCAAGTCACGCTTGTACATCTACCATTCACTGCGTTCTTGTGTGTGTCAGGCATTTAAGTCTACAAGGTAGGCACAGAGTTATCACCTCTATTTTAAAGAAGAGGAAGTTGAAGCTCAAAGAGTTTACGCACCCTGGAAAGTCATGAAAACAGGTTCAAACTTAAGTTTCTGATTTTAACCAATAGGCCCATTGCCTCCTCTGATGGAACCACTAGGCTTCACGGCAACTCTGTGGGTAAAACTAAGCATAAAAATATTTAAGATTTAATAAAGAAAATAAAAGGGGTCTGGACTCATGATCTGTGGGAGAAAGGTTGACACAAACTTATGCATATTGGAACCTTGAGGTTTCAGCTTTATTGCCTTCAGTTTGTGATTTAGTTGACACCTTCTTTCCCACTTGATAGTGAGTCATGTAAACCCAAAGTCACGGCCCTAAAAAGCCACCTAACCACAGGAAGTTTAACCTATACCTACAATTTCAGACTGCCTTCTTTCTCTCCCTTTGTTGTATCTGACCAAAGATGCATTCTGCTCTATTAACCATGACTCCAAGTTGCTTCAAACTGGCCTTTCTTTTTAGGGAATTATCAATATCTCCATACTTAGCACACTGAGATTGGAAGGCAAATTCTCTCCTCGGTTAGAATTACCCCTCTCAGTTATCCAGGAAGTTGAATAGAGCCCAAACCCATCACACTCCATCTAATCTAAGAAGATGGTGTCTCATAACATACCAAATGATGGGCCCAGAATCCCAGTGAGAGATCTACTTTTCTTACAGAATTTTTGTAGGTAGCCTTAGTTAACCAAGAGCTGTCTAATGGAAAGGCATGGAGTATGAGTTAATTGCTTCTGTTGTTTTCAAAGTTTAAACCATCAATTGGTAGCTTCTTGTGTAACTGACAGAAAAACAACCAGGAAGTATTCTCCATTACTAATGGGGTAGAATTAAATTATAAGCCACTCTATGACATCCCCCGCCCACTGCCCCATCCACTCCTGCAAATTTTGAATTAAATAGACTGAAGATATTTATATGTTTAATTTAATTGTCAATAAAATCTCATATTTCCTTAAAAGCTGGGCTGGGAACAGATCCATGTTTTTGTTTGTTTGTTTAATCTATGAGGAGAAAAAGGTAAGGAAGGAGGGAGTGGGAACAAAAACTAACTTCAAACCAGCTGTCCTTCTTCAAGAGGGACCACTGAGGAGGTGATGTTTAATTTCAGAAATGTAAACAGAAGGAAGCCTGTCACAGTTAAGTTAGAATCTAAGCACTAATTAAGTCTGATGCAGTATAATGGAGATTCAGATTTTGTAAATATTGATCCCAAATGGCTCTACTTTCTTTATGTATCTGAAATTAGTCTTAACGTAAACAAAAGTGCATGAGTTCTTTTCAAAGTAAAATTTACTCATATCTGTATCCTAAGAGAAATGAGATTGGAAACCACACGGATTACATTTCCCAGGAATGGATATGAAAGACCACAGCCTTGGAGCTGTGCTATCTGTATTTCTACAGTGTTGCTTGGGGCCCATCAGTTCACACAGACCAGCAGCAGATCTCTAAGGAATCCTGGGCAAGATTACACACTTACACACACACACACACACACACACACACACACATACTCTCTCTCTCTCTCTCTCTCTCTCTTATATAAACGGACCCAAAGTGTAATAGACTCCAAGATTTTAAGATCTGCTTTTTAAGGCTGATTGCATAACTGGAAGAGTATATTCAAAATACTTGAAAAAAAATTATAATTAATCTACCAGCGACTACAGCTCTCATTTCAGTCCACCTCTGTGAGGGCTAACTGAAAATCCAGATTGCCTTTGAGGGCATGGAGAAATAAACAGTTCCTGATACTTCACAGAAGAGGAATTTATTTAATGCTGCTAAGGGAGTTGGTGATTGCCCAGTTTACTTTGAGACCATCTTTGTCATTTAGAAAAAATACATTCTTGTCAAGTGAGTTAACGTTTGGCTCTTGTTTTTATGTAAAAATGATAAACCTATATTATCTTTCTAAAGTTTTATTATTTTTTAAACAGTTGTCATCAGAAAGGCAAAGAAACACACCTCACTTAAAATAGGTAAATGATTTTCCCAGGAGGGGAATTTTGTTGTACTGAATTGGTGGATATACCAGGAAATATTTTGGTGATGGAATGAATGGTATCTCAAATTTTATATCAGAATCACAGAACTGGAAAGGACCATTCCCCTCTCCTGAGCAGGGCTATCCCTGGAAGAAGACATTAGGATTTCTCTTAACAGTTTGATAACCAAAATATAAATTAAGAAAATAAAATAGCTGGGCTGCCCACTTGGCTGATGAGAGGACTGAGGCTTCTGTGAATCCACTAAACATGACAGCTTAGATGAGACACAGGATGTATGTCGGAGGACCAACCAACGAGAATCAGCAATGGATGGGTTGTGGAGGGAGAGAAAAAGGAATCAGGGATGACTTCTAAGTTTTGATTTGAGCAGTTGCGGGGGATGGTGATATCATTCCTGAGATGGTGAAGACTGGGAGAACAGTTTGGGAAGGTGATAGAACACAGGGTTCTACCGTGTATGCTGTCCTGAATGCCTGTTAACTAAGTGCAGATGTCAGATAAGCTGTAGAGTGTGTGAATCTAGAAGTTCTGTGGAGCTCAGGTCTGGAAATAAAAAGTGGAGAGGACTGAGATGGAGAGGAGAAGCAGGCCCAAGACTGATCTCTGTGTAGGGAGAAGTTCTAGCAGGAAAATCAGAGTCAGAAAACTTACAATTTTGAGCTCTTCTACTGAGTATCTTCATTACTTAGAGTTGTAAACTCCTAGAATAACAAATACACCCATGTTCAAACATATGGTTCAAATATATGGATGAAAGTATACTCTGAGGTCAAATGTTGATGAATTTTTGATTAATTGCTTTAGGATTATTTTAATAGGTGCAAATCAGGAGTTAGCTATATTCATATTTCATATCCAGTAGGAACTAGTTCAATGAATTTGACAAATATTTAGTAAGTGGCTTTAGAATCTGACATCCTGGGCTTGTGTTCCAGTCACACTGCTTAATTAGCTGTGTGATCTTAGGCAAATAAATATGGTCTGAGCCATGAGTTCCTGAGGTATAAAATGACATTGGGAGGGTGAAGTGAGACAATTTAAGGTAAAATACCTGAAACAATTCCTAGCACACAGTAAGAGCTCAATGAGAGGAAGCTATTATCATTTCGATAAGACATGTTCTCCCAGGGACCTTCCAAACTGGTGAAAGGAGCCAGACACAACCAGGAAATGCCAGCAGGAAGTTTCCAAAGTGAGAAGATTTGATATGAGCAGAGACCTCCTTAGAACGTTTTTATTCCCTTCCAGTCAACAGGGGTCAGAAGGATGGTCCCAGCCTCCCCTGCTTTCCTGGGTAGCTTGAAGCTGGATGGCAGCCCAGCTCCAGCCCTCGGGGAACTGTTTCTGGCCACCAAAGAGACACTGACTCCCTAGGACCTGGAGCCAAGGGTAACTGGCTGGCCCTATCTCGGTTCCTTCCTTCCGTTGGATGTGTCTGTCTTCCCCACTGCCCTCCCCTTACTGGCCTGAGTTTCCTCCCAACTGGAACCTTACTCTACTGCTCCCAAGGTCACACAGGTTTCCTGACATGCTGCTGTGTCCCTGATTAGTAGTTTCAGTTCCCTCTCTGGCCTGGGGTTTCCAATAACAAAGGCTGTGACATCCAGAGGACATATTCTTTAATCCAGGTCTTGGATTAAAGACCTGGATTAAAGAATATATGTGGCTGCAGGTCTTACTGCTGGGTTGGGGTCCTTCCAGCTGAGCCTGATGTGTAGTCACCTGGCCTGGAGATGCTGAGTGCAAATGAAGTTTGCTTGGGGACCTGGGCTGAAGCCCCTGTTTGCAAGACCTGTATTGGTCTAAGGGGCTGCTTCTACTTTTGTAGGCTTAGATTCCATCTCCTATGGTGGCCTGGGGACTGTTTGTCCCTGCAGGATGTGGCTACTTGGCTCATTTGGTTCAATTCACTATGGATCCTGAAATGTTTCCTTCTTCTGCTCATCACATCACACTAGCTTCAGTAGCCAAAGGATCAAACCTAAGCAGGAGATGAGATGTGCCTCATGCCATACACTTGCCCTATTGGCAGCCAGGCCAGGTCTAAAGGCAAAGGCAGAATGTGGTAGCATTGCTTGGTGTGTGGCTCAGTAATAGCTCAATTTCTTGGGTGTTGGGTTTCAAGGCAATGGGTGATCTGTGTCTCCAGGGTTTTATGGGATTGAAGAATAACAGCAGCAACAACATAAATCTCTAAATGTAAAATGCTATATGCTAGTAAACAATATCTCGTAAGTTTATTTAAAACTGTAAATACTCTGCATAATAAACTTCTAAAATGACCTTTTTTTTTTAACATCTTTATTGGAGTATAATTGCTTTACAATGGTGTGTTAGCTTCTGCTGTATAACAAAGCGAATCAGCTATACGTATACGTATATCCCCATATCCCCTCCCTCTTGCGTCTCCCTCCCACCACTTCTATCCACCCCTCTAGGTGGTCAAAAAGCATGGAGCTGATCTCCCTGTGCTATGCGGCTGCTTCCCACTAGCTAGCTATTTTATATTTGGTAGTGTATATATGTCCCTGCCACTCTCTCACTTCGTCCCAGCTTACCCTTCCCCGTCCCCACGTCCTCAAGTCCATTCTCTACGTCTGCATCTTTATTCCTGTCCTGCCTCTAGGTTCTTCATAACCACTTTTTTTGTTTTTTTAGATTCCATATATATGTGTTAGCATACAGTATTTGTTTTTCTCTTTCTGACTTACTTCACTCTCTATGATAAAATGACCTTCTTAAATGATTACTTTGGAATTGATTAACCCAGTGCTTCAGTCTATTAATAGTCCTCAGCATTGCCCAGTTTCCTTTTATTTCTTACTCTGAGCTTTCTGATTTCCACCCTGAACTTGAAACTCAACAATTAGACATCTCTGTGTGCCAGGGAAATTAGGTCAAGCCTTGCTTCCTACCACCAGACAGGAGCCATCAAAGATCTTCTCGTGTGGTCAGAGCACAGCGAGGGGCAAAAGTGGGTGTATTGCAAAGATAGGTTTAAGCTTGAGGGACTTTTTCTTGAACAGACCCTTCCCAAGGCCCTGTACCTGATTTTGTATTTGTAATGTTCCATTTGTTTTAAAGGGCCAGAAATGATAGGAGCTTGAGGCCTCAACAAACCCGAGCTTACTCCTGGGAGGAGTGAACTGACTCTAGAGCCAAAGGATTCTGCCACCCCTGTGCTTTCTGGGGTCAGCCTACCTGAGGGGTTGTGGGTGGGGCTGCTGAGCTGTGAAACCATGTTGGGTGCAGTCTCCATAACAACAGTACCCAGGGCACTGACCAAGGTCAGCGTTGGGAGAAAGGTCCCAGGGTACAGGTTACTGCTGGTGAAATTTGGATGACATGAAGCAGTGGACATTTACATCCACTGCTGAGTACCAAATGGAAGTGGTTTTTGATGGAGTGTTGGAAAAACAAATTTACATAAAATGCAGGGTGTGAGGTAGGGCTGAACATTGATCTGGTCCCCTAAGGGAGGCCCCCAAGTTCTCCTGTCTCCTTGATCTTGCCCCGTTGTGACCTGGATCCTCTTCACTTAGGGGACTTGTGTTTAGGATTTTCCTGTTCTCTGAACGTCCCATTCGGGGTTCTTGTTATATTGCTGTAGTTTTTGTGGTTTCTATTTAATCCTGGCTCTTTCTCCAGGACTCTGGCCAAGTTCCTAGATCCATCTTACCTGCTGGAGGGCAGGGAATGTAAATGGTAATAGATTTCGCACAACATTGCACATGCTTTATGGACTGTGCGTTACAGGGAGTAACTGAGCTGTAAAATTGGAATTAAATCTATGTGTTTACAGAAAAGTGCCAATTGTAAATCTCTGCTTTCTAAATACAGCCTTTGTGATGCAGAGCTTTGGGTACACAGAGAGTGGTTCAGAACTGGGAACTCAGGGATGTCTCTGGCAACCTCCTGTGAGTGTCTGAGACAACATCTTGGTCCTATTTTCTCCACAGCACTTTGGAGTGACTCTTCTTGTGGGGCACACAGCTTCTTCACTGAGTCTGTAATGTATTCCTTGTCAAATACCCCTCACATGTGCCCTTCCATGTGAGTAGGAAACGCCCTCCCTCTGAGGTGAAAATGGTGCTGGCAGCACCCCTCCTCAGAAGGCACATGCTTTGTGAGTGATAGCGATGAACCCCACCAGCTGTCATGGGCTTCACCCCCTCCACTGACAAGCCATCTGGAAATATCCCTCTGAGTCACTCTTACCATAGCAGGAGGAAGCAGCATTCTTCCTTCCTCTCTTCCTTTCTCCCTTCCCTCTTTACCTTCCTCTCTGCCTCCTTTTCTTCTTGCCTTTCTTCCTTCCTTCCCATGGCTCTCATTTCTGAGCGGTCTACTCCCATATCCTACTCCTACTTTGCAGATCATTCCATCATTAATTCAATCATTGATTGGGTCCATGAGCAGTATGTAAAATAAAAGAGGATTCTGCCAGCTGTTCTGGGCCCAGTGGACCCCATCCTCACCCCCACCTAATACACACGCATCAAAGGAGTATAGGAGAGGGAGGTAGCTTAGAATCATCAAAAAGAAGACAGTCTTAGCTTTGAATTCTGGCCTAGACACTTACTAGGTGAGAAACCTCTGGTAAGTCATTTAACCTCTTTGAGCTTCTGTTCCTCTCTCAGATGCGTAATGGGGATAAAAAACTTACAAGGGCAATAGAAGAATTCAGATCTATATAATAGGTGCCCACTAAGTGGTACACATTGTTATGATTTGGACACCTATTCACAATAGTTCTGTACTCAGGAATGCGTTATGTCATCTGTGTTGCTGATGGATACAGACTGAAAGGAAATAAGTGAATTGGTACTTCAGAAATTGATATAAGGCAATGGGAAGTTCAATTCCAAGACCGTGCTGGACTGGCCCTGGCTCACAACTCAATGAAGATCAAGCCATAAAAGTTCATGTACTGGGAACCAAGTTAATGAACTAGGATTGAAGTAGGAAATGTCTGGGTCTCTCAGAGAGCTGAGCATCATTTTCCTGTGGGTTTGGGGGTGCTGAGCACACAGGAGCAGGGTTCCAGGATGAGAACATGTCAGTGGAACATGCACAATATGACCTGAGGGACACTAAAAACCCTATCCCACCCTATCCCACCCTAAAGTGTTTCTCCAGCAGTTGGTTCCTGCAAATACAACCACGGTGCCATGTTGTCAGAAATGCAGAAGCAGGAAACTTCCGGGCATCCTCTTAGTACCTGTAAAGTTTTGATGTTTGCCACCCCTCAGTCCAGGCTGCCCCCTGGCACTTGTGCTCTGCATCTTTTCCCAGCCTCATCTGCCATCAGAATGCTCATCTGTGCATTCCTTTTACTCTCAGCTGACTGTAAATTACACTAAGAAGCAAGGTGGCAAACCAATTCCTGTGAGGAGATTAATGACCGAGAATAAGAATAATAGCACTAAAAAGCATTATAGTGTATTAGGAACTTTATAGAATATATTATTTCTAATCCATATGATAATTCTGCATGACAGCCTCTTAAAAATACATATACTGTTACATAGATGAGGAAGTTGATGCTCAAACAGGCGATAAATTTGGGCAAGTTCACACATCTCGTACCTAGCGGAACTAGGATCTGTGAATGTTTTCAGAATAGTCACCTACATATTGCCTAAAATCAAGGCTTCATGGGGGTGGTGTGAAGACCTAAATGACAATCAGCACAGCTACTGAGGGAGGGGAAACTTATGTTGGGAGGCAAGTATAATGGCCACGGAAGACTGTGTAACCAACCTTGATGTTCTTGCCCTAAAGGATAACTTTTGTCCCTTCTGGATAAATTTCCCCCATCTCCATGTTGAAGCCAAAGGGAGACTAGTTCTCCATTAAGAAGGTGGCAAATGAAAAGCAAAGGGGTATGATCATGGGGCATTAACAGGGGTAGCAGCTGTTCCAGAAGGGATGTTGTCAGTGTAGGATACAGGCAAGCCACTTGGTCCTCAGGGAGTGGCAGGGAGCAGGGCTCCCAGATCTTATCCTGAGCAACGTGTGCACCACCGTGGGGGCCTGCTGAGTCTGATTCCCAGCAATTAAATTGGGACTGCTGGCAGGGGCTTCTGTATTGTTGGTGCCCACACTATGTGGTTTACCCTACCAGGAGAGGCCTGGGGACTCCAGGATATAACCTGGTGGCTAAGAGGGTGGGTGTCAGGTCTAAGCGTTTAGGTTAGATCCTGAATCGGCTACGCGTGAGGAGTGTGAGTTTGGGTAAATTGATAAACACTGCTGACCCCCAATTTCTTTATCTGTCAAATGTGAATAATAATTGTACCTATACTTCATCAAGGTACTGTGAGGATTAAATGAGTTAATGTATGAAAATACTTAATAAAGAGCCTAGCATGTAATAAATACCCAATAAACATAAGCTTTTAATATGATTTTGGTTTCTTCATATGATATAGTGGTTCTCAGCTTGGGACAATTTTTCACCCCCTCCCCCAGGACATTGGGAAATGTCTGGAGACAGTTTTAGTTGTCACAACTTGGGGGGTCAGTGCTACTGGTGTCTGGTTGATGGAAGCATGGGATGTTGCTAAACATTCTGCAATGCACAGTAGCGGCCCCTACAAAAAAGAATTATCCAGCCCAAATGTTCATAGTGCCGAGGTTCATAAAAACCAACCATGTGGACCTTCCATCGTTTACCAAGAAATTGGTGAATTATTTGATCCAACATGAGATTGGAAAAGCTGGATTCAAGAGGTTAGCAGACAGCCTCTTTGGTATCAATAAGCCAGGCTGCACCCCACATCACTTTGACTCAATCCTCAAATTCTACTTTCAGGATTGGTTAATCTGGTGCACGTATTATCAAGCAGTAGTCACCTACTTTAACCCCTGTGCTTTTCCTCTTTCTTTGCAAAGAAGATAACCGGCATTCTGAAAGACAAGTGAATAACCACAAGGAAATAAAGTAGGCCACAATAGCTCCTGAGGTCCGACAGCCCTCCTTGCATCTATGGAGGTTCCTTACCACCATGGTTTTACTCATTAAACTTGCAGAAGATTTTATAATATACTATATGCATGACTTTGTTCAAGACATTCCCTCCACCTGGAATCCTCTGTTCTCCTCACACCCCACCCCCAGTCTCTTGAACATTGAAATTAGAAATTTTATTATTTTTAAGGTCTGCTTCACACCTCACCTCCTGCAACTTACCACTGCAGGTGGAAATTGTCTCTCCCTCCTCTAAACTTCTCGGTCATGGTCTGATTGTACCATGACTTAAATCGAAGGGCAAAGACTGTCTTGTTTGCCCTTGCATTTTCCAGAGTTTCTAATGCTCAGAGGCTCAGTTAGTGCTTGAACGGGTAGACAGTCTTATGGATCCCGACAGGAGTGTCCCCTCACTGCAAGCTAAATGCAAAGCAAGTACAAGCCCAAGGAGACCTGTGTGCAGGTCTGGTCCTCTGCCAGGCCTTCCCGTGACACCGCATGTCTCTCTCTGATGAAGACATTTTCTCTGATCCCTTGGGAAAACATGTCAGGCATGTACAGTAAAGGTCACCACGCGGGACCGGGGAATGTCCAGCTGAATTTATGTTTTTACCCTCAAGGACCGAGGGAGCTAAACTCCAAATAGGGTGGGTCCCAGAAATAAGGGGAAATTGTGGTGTGAATGCCAGTAATTTACAGCACTGGGCCCCCTGCCCTTGATGCAGCCAAAGGGCACTGCCCAGTCTCTATAGGACTGTTGTTAACGGCCAAAGGGTGTCATCTGAGTGGCAAAGGAAAGTTCACATTTCCATGGAAGGCCCAGAGGCCAAGGGAGAGGTCAGACGCTCTGTGGGGCTTTGTCTGGTTTTCTTTGTTAAAACCCACATGTGGGCCTATTTTGATCTCACACATATCTGCATGTGTTTCTGGGTGGATGAGAATGCAGTGCAGCTGGACCCTGAGTAATGGTTCTGGCCTTCAATGAGCTCCTCGGAGGAGCAGTTTAGACAGGGTTGCATTCTGCTCTCAATTTCCAATTTGGCAAAGGAAGCTGCATATTCATCTCATCAAGTAAGGGGAGAGTTAAGGGCGTTGCCACCAAATTCTTCTCCCTTCCCACATGTGCAAGACATGAAGGAAAAGTTCTGTTTTTCCTGATGCCAATTCATGACTTAGGTGTGTTAATGCCAGCCTAGTCCCTGGTATATAGTAGGTGTTATCTTCTAACTTTTTATTATGGAAAATTCCAAGCGTGTACAAAGATGGAGAGAATATACAAGAAGATGTCAGGCATGTAAAAAGTACGTATCACTCAGTTTCAACATCTATGAACTCATGTACTGTGTTATATACACCCCACTCACTTCCTCCACCCCATCTGAATTATTTCAAAGCAAATTCCAGGATCTTAGCATTTCTTCCATAAGCAGTTCTGTATGAATCTCTAAAACAAAAAACATGGCTACAATACCATTATCATGTCTAAAAAGTAGCAATAAGTTCTTAATATCATCAAATATCTAGCCAGTGTTCAAACTTTAAATTGTTTCCAAAGTGTCATAATTTATTTTTAAAGTTTCCTGATTTGATTCAGAACCCAAATAAGGTCTACACATTGTGACTGGTTGCTGTGTCTCATTATGTTTCTCTTCATCTACTTATTTCCCCCTTGCCTTCTCATTCTGTCCCTTCCTCTCCCTCTCTCTCTCCCTCTCCCTCTCCGTCTCTGTTTCTCTCTTCCCTTAAAGAAACTGCTTGTTAACTATGTACAATTTCTCCAGTCTAGAGTCTTCTGACTTCACCCAACGGTGTCACTGTACATGGTTCTTTGCTTTCTGGTTTTCCTGTCAGTTGGTAGTTGGACCTTGGGCTTGATCAGCTTCAGGTCTGATTTTTGTTTTTGGTAGGACTGCTTTATAGATGCTGTATTCTTCCCTCAGGAAACACATAATATCTGGTTTCTCTCTTTTTGTGATACTAGCAGCTATTGACAATCAATTCCTAGATCCCTTAATTCATTAGAAGTTCCAAAATGGTGATGGTGATACTCTACTATTACTTCTTCATTTATTAGCTGTAATATTTCTATAAAGAGAAGAGAAACTTTTCTAGTATTTGGTTAACCAGTGCAATTGTCCGTGTAGGAAAGGTAAGATAGATTCTTGATTTCCCCCCTTATTTAGCAGTGGTAAAAAAGAAAAGAATTGAGTCACCAGGCTTCTACAAGTGTGACCAATTATTATCCCTTTAGAATCAACATGAATTCATGAATTTAAACATTTGATGCATTTCAATCTATCGCAGTTACTATATTGATTTTCAAACTGTCCCATCTTTGGCCAGTGGGAGGCTCTTAAGGTAGATTCTTCAGTCCTTTGATGAAATCCTACTCATCTTTGATAACTTTCAATCTGGTATATGACAAGATGCTCCAGCCACATCTCGTGCATTTCCTGCTCTAATTCTGAAATCAACTGTTTCTCCAAGAAACCTTGCTCCTTTCAGTGGGAAATGGTGTTTCTGGAGCTCACTCTGGGCACAGGGGTGCTCTGTCATAACTGGTTACTTGTTTCTAGGCCTTTGTAGCAGATGGAGCTAGAAAATATATTCATTACTTAAAGTCATAAGTTTTATGAGTTCATATGGATACTTCCAAATCAAGTTCAGGATTACATAGATTTTGCTTAATGTCTTCAATCCTGTATCTCCTCTCTCCCAAAGTTGAGAATCCTAGTTTTCAAAGACACTGGGAATTATCACATAATTATGCATTTGTTCTGTCATACAACACACACACACACACACACACACACGCACACACACACGTCTCAGAAAAACCACCAACATTTCCACCAATAGTATGACTCCTGAAAAGAGTTTAAGTGGGTTTTGTTTTTGTTCTCGTAGCTCTATTTGTCCCTAGAATGCACCTCCCTAGGGACCTGAAGTCAAGCTGAAGTTTTCAAGTCCATGGAATAGTTTTTCTGCCTGTGGTTATGTAAACTGTATTGACATTTAGGATAATTTGTTTCATTTTATTTTCCAGGATTACTTTTTTGACACATAATTTTATAAAACTTTTACATGGTTTGAAAGCCAAGTCTATAAAACCAAATATATTTAAAGTAGTTTGGCTTCTATTTCATATCTTCTTCAACCCTATTTCTTCCTACATCTTGTAAGTAATCATTTGTTTTTAAATTTTATGATTTATTCTTCTATTGCTTGTTTTAAAAATGTTACATAGGGCTTCCCTGGTGGCGCAGTGGTTGAGAGTCTGCCTGCCGATGCAGGGGACACGGGTTCGTGCCTCGCTTCGGGAAGATCCCACATGCTGCGGAACGGCTGGGCCCGTGAGCCATGGCCGCTGAGCCTGCGCGTCTGGAGCCTGTGCTCCGCAACGGGAGAGGCCACAGCAGTGAGAGGCCCGCGTAATGCAAAAAAAAAAAAAAAAGTTACATATACACACACACTCACACAGATACATATTTCCTTTTCTTAGACATACAGTTGACCCTTGAACAACAAGGAGGTTAGGGGTGGGAAATCTGCATATAACTTTACAGTCGGCCCCCAGAATCCTCGTCCCTCATAAGCAGATTCAACCAACCAGGGACTGTGTAGTACACCAGTGTATAAGTGGATCCTCGCAGTTCAAATCCGTGTTGTTCAAGGGTCAATTATATATACACAATTTACTCTGCTCTTTTTGCTTACTATATCTTGGCGATCACCCCATAGTGATATATAGAGATATTTCTTTTTTCTTTTTAGATTGGTTGAATTTACTCAGCCAATCCCTTAATGATGGATATTTGAGTTGTTTTATCTTTGTTGGCAAAAGTAATAGCCTTGTACTCCTTCTTCGTTCCTTCCTTCCTTCCTGCCTCCCTCCCTTCCCCCCTCCTTCCTTCCCTCTATTCTTGCCTTTCTTTCTGTATTTTCAGCAGTATATCTTTGGAATAGGTTCCTAAAAATGGAATTGCTGGATATAGAGTAGTTAAAAAAAATTTTTTGTTAACAATCTCAAACTTTAAAAAAGTTGTAGAGTACAAAGAACATTTATTTCCTGCACCATTTGAGAGTCAGTTGCTGAAACGATGCCCTATCACCACTGAACACTTTAGTATGTATTTCCTATAAGCAAAAACATTTGCCTGAATAACCACAATATAACTATTAAAATCAGGAAATTAACATTGGTCCAATACTACTATCTAATCCTTGGATTCCATTCAATCTTTGCCAATAATAATCTTTAAAACCAAAGGATCCAGTCCAGAATCATGCATTATGTGTTGGTGTAACCTCTCTTCAGTCTCTCATTTTGGAACTGTTCTCTCTTTCCTTAGCTTTTATGACCTCAATATGTTTGATGATGACATGTCAGTTTTTTTGTTGTTGTATGTTTTTCAATTTGGGTTCATAGCACTACTAGGTTTTTTGGTTTTTTGGGTTTTTTTTAATGTATTAATGGTGATCATGTTCTTCTTAATTGGTGTCAGGACCTTGGGGGAGAGGGCGGAGCAGGATGAAGGGAAAGAAATATCTCTAGAAGAGAGGGGCCCATCCCCCTTTGGAAATGTGTTTATCTCACTGTACACAAAGGATCAGGGCCTTTTTTTATGGAGGGTGCGGGTAGGGAGAGGAAGCCGATTCCCCAGGAAGCTCTGCCAGATAAGAAATCTGTCTCTGTAAACTCATCTGCTTCTGTGTTTTTGTATCTCCCTCCTTAGCTTCCTCCTTAGTTCCAGTAAAATTATTTGTGGGGGAGAAAAAAATCCTGGTTTTGTTTCAGCTGAACTAAGGGGAAAGGAATTGATCAAGAGAGCTGGTTAAGAAAGAGAGGGCTGCTGAGCGCCGTGTCAGCTGAGTCTGCCTTTCTCGGGAGTCAGACTTGGCAACTGGCCCTTACATAAGTTCGAAAGGAAATCCTGTGTGAAAGGTGCCTGCATGTAGCAAGCACTTGATGGGTAGTTACTATGTAGACTGTTAAGAGCTCTTCGTTCCTCCTGTCAAGGGCTCTGTTCGTGCACCTGTTATAGGCCCTACCCTAGTGAAACTGTGTCTCTTTACAGGACTGAGGGTGCCTGCTGAATGGGGGCCGTGAACTCTTCTCAGAGCTCAGCAAGGGGAGTGTCATTACATTAACATGTCTTGCAGCTGCCTAATCCATTAGTATGCAGACTTAGGAGGGCTTCAGTCCCACAGCAGGAATCTTCTCCAGGAAGAAGGTGGGTATGGGCTGCTTATTAATATGGGCACACGTTAATATGGGCGAAGAAAGGAGAACAGTGGGAGTATTTACAGGAAGGACCTGGTGATCATCTACTTGCTGACCATTTCAGGTCCATCAGCCAGAGTAATTTCTTTTAAACTGAACTTGAGGAGAGAAGGAAGAGAAGGGAAAACAGGAAGTTAAAGAGTGTGTGATTGGTTCCTTTTCAAATCCAGGATGCAGGAACCTCCAGAGAGGCCCAGTTTAACCAGTGCTCCCAGGAGTCCCTGCAGCCCAAATCTAGCCAGGCCCAGCCCTGGAACTCTAAACCCTGAGCCCATCTGAGACTTTAGTAAGTCAGGGAGCAATTTATGTTAACTGAATTTGTAAAGCCACGTTTTCTTTTCAGGCCGGAAAAAAAAAAAAAAAAAAAAGGTAAAACCATACACCCTTAGTTGAGTGAAAGTGTTTGCGCTGTTTGCCAAAGATAGAACAGATGCGACTTCCCCTAAGGAGGGGTGGTGATAGTTAGAGGGATGGTGTCTCTGTGTGTATTTAATTGGGTAAAATCCCTAAATAGAATGAGTCCTTTTTTTTTTTTTTTTTTTTTTACCTGATAGGAACTCCAAGCCACTCAGCGAGGAAGAGTTGAGGTACACCTTCAAACAACAGCTCTGAGGTAAGCTCAACGTCTTACAAGTCAATATTTGCGTATAGGAACTCTGTGTACATTCCAGACATTTCATATTTGGGTCTTTCTAAATTCCTTGTTTCTGATGGGGTATTGCTTGGGCATCACCACTCATAAGACGGTCCTTATTCCCCTACCCGCCCCCCCCACCCCTCCCTACCCTTTGGCTTTTTTTGGATGAAGCGTTATTTTTTATCCCTCTAATGATTGGTATTTGGCTATAGTTGGAGCTCTCTTGATAAGAGGGTTCTTTGGCATTTAAAAAATTTGTGTATCATTTTATGAATTGGGGAGAGACAGCACGATTTGACGTTAGGTAGAAAAGACTTTGTTAAAACACTTGGAATTTAAAAGCTCTTCTTTCCTTGTAATGAGTCCTTTGAAAGATAATCTGCTTGGGGCCCTACAGAGTTTCTGAGGAAACATGCAGCTTTGAGGGGAAATGCTTTCTCTCCCCCTCTGGTCCCACAAGTGTGCATTTCTCAACCCGACACTCTAGCTGGATCGCTCTGCTTCCTGATGCAGTAATCAGATATTTTGGTGAAGAAAATTTTAAAGCCTAATCATGCTGTAGTGGGAAGGTGGGATTTCTTTCCTAGCATGTAACTCAAGGACACATTTTCCTCAAAAACCAGGTATTACATTTTGGCCTCTCACAAGATGTCCAGCCCATTACTATGAAAGAGCCCACAGTCTCTGCCCTTGGAGAGGTTACCACTCAGAATGGAGCAGAGGCAGCTAGCCAAATAATTTACACATGTGGTAATTGCAATAAACTTTTATTAGTGTTGTCAGAACATTTGACACATTTATTGCATTAATTGAGCCCACTGCCCAGGGGTTCACAAAGGCAAATACTAAAATGTATCAAATCTAGGACTTCCCTGGTGGTCCAGGGGTAAGGAATCCTCCTTCCAATGCAGGGGACAGGGATTCCATCCCTGGTCAGGGAACTAAGATCCCACATGCCCTGGGACAACTAAGCCTGTGCACCGCAAGTGCTAAGCTCGCGTGCCTCAACTAGAGAGCCCAGGTGCCGCAAACTAGAGAGCCCGTGTGCCACAACTACAGAGCCCATGTGCCCTGGAGCCCGTGCACCATAACTAGAGAGAGAAAACCCACACACAACTAGAGAGAAGGCTGTGCGCCGCAACGAAGGCCCGACACAACCAATAATAATAATAATAATAACGATAATAATGATGAAAATAAATAAAATATAAAATAAAAAAATGTATCAAATCTATGTTATATATTGCAATCACGCCATTGATCCTTTTTTTTAAACCTCACTAAGAGAGGAAAAAACACTGCCAATTGTAATATAAATGCATCGTGATTTCAGAGATGCTAAAAAGTTGAAAATCTGCATCTTCAATGAATGAGATGCAGTAATTCCTTCCAGATTCACCTGGAACACAACTAGGAAAACAATCACAAAGCAAGGTAAGAAGCACCATTAGAGAGGTCTGAAAATGTGCTAAGTTGGTCCAGAACAAGGAGCAGCTGATGCTAACTAAGAGGCAAGGTGGGTAGGCTTCCCAGAGGAGGTGACATTTGAACAAGGTCTTAACGAACGAATAAGGATTTGCAGGTGGAAAAGACAGGGCATTTTGGGCTGAGAAAATTACATGCACAAAGGTAAAGAGGAAATGATAATCACATTCAGGGTTTCAGATATGTGTTCCAACTTAAGACCCCCAACACAATGTTAGGTGTTATGTTGTATTATTTCTTCTCTCTTACAGAGGACATAGGCACAGGTTTAGTAATTTGCCCAAGGTCTCTCAGCTGGCAGTCAAGAAATATTAACTATTGCTATTATTTCAGTCCAGTTATGTGGGCCATTGTTCTAAAGCTGTGCTATCCAATATGGTAGCCTCTAGCCAGGAGGGACCATTGAGCTACTTAATAGTCACTCGAAATGTCGAAATGTGGCTATTCCAAGTTGAGATGTGCTGTAAGAATAACCACACACTGGATTTTAAAGACTTAGTAACCCAGAGTTCCCTGGTGGTCTAGTGGTTAAGATTCGGTGCTTTCACTGCCGTGGCCAGGCTTCAATCACTGGTCAGGGACCTGCAAGCTGCATGGCACAGCCAAAAATAAATAGACAAACAAATAAATAAATAAAGACTTAGTACCCAAAAAAGATTGTAAGATATTTCCCTAATAATTTTTATATTTATCACAAGTTAAAAATGACAATGTTTTGGATGTATTTGGTGAAATAAAATATATTCTTAATTTCCTTTTACTTTTTTGTAATCAAGAAACAATTTTAATTGCATATGTGGCTCACATTATATTTCTGTTCATCAGCACTGTTCTAGGGTGGTCTGCTGCGAGGGGGCAGGGTGTGGGAAATGGTGCCCAAGGGCAAAGGCATGCAGATGTGCCCAGGTGTGCTGCTCCCTGCCAGGAATCTCCACCTGCAGAGCCTCACACGCTGGTGCCTCGCTGCTTCAGTAGCTTGCCCCATGCTCCACGGCTGCAAGTGGCAGAGCTGGGCTTTGAAACTGGGCAGTCCAGCCCCAGAGCCCGCCTTTGAGTTCCAGAAATGTGACTGATTGAGATGTAGTTGGCAGTGAGTGCAAGGGGACAGGGTCAGGGCATTCGTCTATTACCCCCTTCAGGGAACAGGTTTGTGCACATTTCCAGAAGGCCTCTGAGGAGTGAGTGGAATGCTGGGAATTTCTGGCACCAGCGGCAAAGCCTCAAGGAAATAACTTCCATCCTGAACCAGCATCCTGTGAGAGCCAGGCGCTCCGGGTGCTCTGTTGCAGGGCAACGAGGTTTTGGCCCATATTAGCGAGCTTCTGTCGGAAGCCTCAGCACCGCACAAGGATCCAAGCTCCTCCACGCCCCGACCCCTGCTTCCTAACATTGTTCTAGTATCTGCCCCACCTCCTGCCCACCACACACCCGGCTCCCCGTAGACCTCACACACTGCTGAGGTCTTTGTTAATCGTCTGCATCAGCTGATTGGCCCTTTCCTATCTTGCCCAAAAGACCAACTCATCCTTCAAGACCCAGCTCAAACATCACCTTTACTCCCGTCTTCCCTGACTCACCTGGTACAAAAAGTATCACCCCCTCCTCTGTTCCCTACCTATCCGTGGCCCCTGCTTGATGATGTGCTCTACCTGGGTGCTGGCAGCATCCTACTTGTCCTGGCCGCCCCAGCGGTGCCAGTGCATGCACACACCTGCTGCTCCGTGCCTGCTTTGCAATGGAATTGAATAGAATCACTTTTAACCAACTGAAGGAGAATGGTGACAGCTCCTTCACAACGGAATTCCCCTTTGCAAATCCTCAGGAAGGCCAGTGGCTCCTGCCTGTGAAAATGCAGGATTGAAAGAGGAAACAGGTAGCAGCTGTTGTTTAACTTCTGAAATGGTTGTTACAGAAGCAAACCGTGCAAGAAGAAACCCCACGAGAACTCACCTGTGTGACTCAGCAACGAGGCACGCTCCCAAGGAAACAGAGTTGGTTTAGCTCACAGGCTCTTAATCTGTGAAACTGAGTCACTCTCCCTCGCAGGGGTCTCCTGCTCTGATGTCTTAGGGCAGGGCTCCCCAACCCCCTGGCCTGGCCTGTCAGGAACCCGGCGGCACAGCAGGAGGGGAGCAGCAGGGCGGGCAAGCAAAGCTTCAGCTGCCTCTCCCCATCGCTCGCATTACCGTCTGAACCATGACCCAATGCCGTCCGTGGAAAAATTGTCTCCCATAAAACCGGTCCCTGGTGCCAGAAAGGCTGGGGACCGCTGTCTTAGGGCTCAAGGCACAACTGGGGGCCTGGTCTGTGACATTGGAAGGCTTCTATGCTTGATTCTTCACTTGATTCATTTGTTTCTCACAGCAGCCTCACGGAGTGTAGGATGTTTGGGGGTATTTTCATTGGTCTTAAAAGTTTGGTCTCATAAATTAACGAGTTGTGACAACTTCTCCCACCTCCGCATGGTTTGATGTTTTCCTTTCAAACCCACTACTGATGGTCATAGTGCTCTGGATCACGCCTTTTGAATCAGTACTTGCTTCCCCGACTGCAGCCAGATGCTGACAGCTGCAATTAGGTGGCTGGTGATATCTTTAAGACGGCAGTAGGGCCTGGAGGACACGCCACAGGCCCTGAAAAGGAGCCCCGTGTCAGACTCAAGAGCCGGTACATGCTGCTGTGTCTGTGAAGGAGTTGTCCTCCCACCAAAAGAAAACTCTTATTCTAAAAAGAAAACATTTGACAACCTCCGCCAAGCACACTGTTATTCTACCCCAGGAGCCTGTCCATACCATCACCTGAAATATTATTTTGCATAAAATTTTCAATTATTTTCCTGTAATGTCCAGTGAAGATTTGGCACCTTGAAGTCAGACAACTCAACAGGACGATCTCTCAGTTTTCTTCCTGGTTGTAAATTTGTATCATAAATGTTGGAATATGTACAAATTACAGAAGGAAACCTGCCTTCTGCTCAAAGCGGGGAATTTGTCTATGCAGTCAATGTGTGAAGAACTGTGTAGTGGAATGATCTGCTGATACTTAGCTTCTGTGGTAGTGTTCTCATCCTTCTCCCCCTACTCCATCTCTTCCTCCTGCCTCTCTTTTCTACCAAGAAAGAAATCAGAAAGTCTGGGCGGGTGAGCTGTCCTGAGGTACTGCAGTAGCTCCCTCCGTCTGAGGGCAATAGGGCCCCTTAGAGCCCATCAGGATGCCCAGACATAAGAAGTGCTGGGTAGCCCTGTTTGCTGGAAATGAAGACCTCTTGTATTTCAAGGGTTGAAAAGGAAAGGTTGCCAGACCTACGGTGGCGTGGTCCCTGGAGATGGAAAGTTTATGGAAGTTTGGGGTCTGCAGAGCCGGACAGCCTGATAAAATCTGATGCAGCCCTCTCAGGTGACTGGATCTTTGGGGAAAGATCACATAAGGGACTGAAAATTAGCACTAAGAGCTGCAATTCTGGGAACCTAAGCAAGGGACAGTCTCAGCTGGGCTGAGCATGAGGTCTCAGGAATCTCCTTCCCACACAGATCTTCAGCAGCTTGTGCAGAGCCCTGCACAACATCATCTGAAGGCTCGTGTGGGGCATCTTCCACAGCCACAAGGCAGCGATCAGTGACATTTCTTCCACTGGCGTGTAGAAGTCAGGCTGACCCTTCTTTAATCCAAAAAGAGTCCTCAGACTCTGCACTCCCAATGCAGGGGGCACAGATTCAATCCCTGGTCAGGGAATAAAGATCCCACATGCCCCATGGCACAGCCAAAAATAAATAAGATAAAATAAAATAAAATAAATCCTAAAAAGCAAAGAAAACCCAAAAGAGTCTTCAAGATTTTGGACGAGTCATGGGGTGGGAGACAGCCCCATGACAGAGATGCTGGACTTTTTGCTAATCCCACGATCTATTAAATGATGGGAAATTAAGCCACTTGTTTTGTGTGAAAAAACTAAATATGACAGTATTTGCCCCCTGGATTTCTGCAGCAATCCTACTGGTTATTATATCCAGGATGTGTGTATATATGAACAATTTGAAAGCCAAGAAATTTTCACCACCAGCCCCAAATTGAAAGTTGCTGAAGGTGCTGACCCCACGCTTCTGCCCTGATGGTTCTGAGATTCACTGAGTCAAAAACAAACAGCAGAAGCCGCTTAATGTACATTTTGTGTTTATAATGAGAAATGAAAATGATGACTTTTGGGTCAGATGGTGCTAAATCAAAGCAACACGAGAGCCTAAGCTTTGAGACAAGGTTTGCCCATAGTCATTCTGCATTTAATAAACGTCCATAGTACCTACTCTTTGCCCTGCACTGTGCTAGATACTAGGGAATAAAATGATAAAGCAGACATTGTCCTTGCCTTGTCCTAGTGATGGAGAAATACATTAATGAAATCATTACTCAAAAAAGTAACTGGCTGTAGTTAGCACTGGGGACTAATTATTATTTATCTTCAGGCTGATTAGTTTTCAGCTAAGAGGATAGATGAGACTCTAGGTATAGAGTTCAAGATAGGAAAGAGTTAAGCCCTGCATGGGACCTTTCAGAGGCTGTCCCGGGGGAAAAGAGGGGCCTATTCATCAGTCCTTGGCAATGGGTTGGTTCTTCCTCTACTGTCATTTCAGAGAATGTATGCTCCCTCCGGCATCCTTGCTGGCCCGGAAGGTCACTGCAGGCTCAGGGTGCCACAAACACAGGATTGTTCACTCTCTTTGGCTGGAGAACTGGGCTGGGAACCAAACTGGCCCACAAACTCAGGTTTTCCCATTTCATTTCAAGGGTAGCCAACTTCAGGGACTTAAAAACGAGCTTATGGCAACACTGAGAGTGATGGTGAGGGGAGCCAAAGTCAATGCCATCGATAGACCATGCTGCCTTCAGAATAATTTCCCAGTATTTGAAACAACTACAGAGTGATTGCCAGAGGGTTCAGAGGGGAGGAGAGTTGGAGTGACTTTGGCTAGTAGGTTGTATGTTGAAATGATATGAAATAATACAAAGAATTTCCTAGGAATCCCCGACCCAGTCTATTTTTGAACAGTATGGTTTTGGTTTCTTCCTGTAATTCTTGGGCATATGGTGAATTAATATGGAATTTTCTATTAATTAGCTAATTAATTCAACACATATTCATTTTAGTCCACTCTTTTACTAACTATAAGATCTTAGGTTATAATCCATCCATCCTTCCTTCCATCCAACCGATCATTTATTTAGTGCCTACTGCAAGTCAGACATTGTGCTACACACAAAGAAGGGAACCTAACCCAGAATTCCCCAAATCTCGTGCCATTCATCTCTTTTCCAAGCACATTTCCTAGGGCCCTTTGGGAGTCCTTTTCAGGTTGGGGCCACATGACTGGATTCTAGCTAATAGGATAGAGTAGAAATGATGTATGTTACTCTCAGGTCTGACCGTAAAATTCATTGTGTAATCGTCCAGTTTCTTAATTTCACTTCTTTGGTGAATCCAGATGGCAGCAATATGAGATGAAAGGAATGTGGATCCCTGAGTCACCACTTGGAGGAGAGCCACAGAAAGATTGCAGTTTGGAATTTGTTGTAACCTAGCCTCGCTTCCCCTAACCAATACACACTCTCTGAGTGTGGGGAGGTCTAAGCTTAATACTGAAAGAAAAGAAGAAATTAGGCTAAGTCAGGTAATGTGAGCACTTTTAGCTATATTTTTCCAGCTAGAAAAAAAAAAAAGTATATAAAAAATAGCCAGCTTACCAAACAAAGCCTTGAATGAACCCCAGGTTTCTACTTAAACAACCGGGTACAGTGGTTGCCTTCATCAAAGTAGAGATCATAGAAATTTCCTGAAACACTCTGACTCACACTTTACAAAGTTTTAACAAGACTGAAGGAGGTAACAGGTTAGTTGCAGAAATCACTTTCTTATCATAAAAATGGATCATCTACTTCTTGACTACTTGGAGTTTACAGCTTAAGTGTAGGATGGAGGAGAGCAAAGATAAAATGTCAAATTCATTTAAGTCCTAGAGCCTTGGATTTAGATTTTTTTTTCCCCTTCCAGGCAGGTTCTTCTTGTCATTTGCTTCCTCGGAGAATGCTTTGCTGACAGCTTGATATAAAGCAGTCACCCGGTTACTCTCTATTGAATCCCCCTATTCTAATTCTCTGTGTAGCTCCTCACTATCTGATAGTTTTCTTGTTTATGAATTTGTTTGCTCTGTTGGGTGTCTTCTCTCACTAGAGTGGGGGAAATAACACTTTGTTCAACATTATCTCTAGCATACTGAACAGTGGCTAGCACATAGTAGGGGACCCATAAATGTTTATCAAATAAATGAATGGAAGGCAGCCAAACAGGAGTGAAAAATCAGATGTTTTATTTTGCAACAGGTTTGCAAATCTGAATGGCCAAGCTTGGGATATGCTTCAGATGAGAACTATGAAGTAGTCATGTTTATCATTCTGTATCCAAAAAACCAATGTCAATTGACATGGATATCTTGCAAAATTTCTCAAATGACACATTGGAGCAAGTCTATTCCTGGAGAATTCTTTCTTTAGACTTGAAAAATTCCCAGAGATGCAAATAGTTTTGAATCTAACATAGTTGATACACATTAAACCCCTCTATTGCAACATGTCTCAGATAAATTGATGCCTAGGATGCAATTTTTGCTATAGAGGTTGAAGGAAGCAAGATCTCTCTTTCAAAAGGGATGTGAATTCTTTGGCTTGGACCTCCTCTACCTGACCTAACTTCTCTACACCCTCAGCCATGGGCATTTCAGATCTGAGTTATCAGGAAATCATGATAACGTGTAGGGGGGTCTGTTCCATGACCTAATATCATCTTCAGTCAATCAACTAAAATCTCAGTTTTGAAAGTCATGTCTGCAATGAGTGTAAAGACTTAAAAGGATGTGGTTGCAATCCTGAAGCTAGAAGCTATAGACAGAAAATAGGTCAAGAAAAAATTGACAAACAAAATCTGCATGGAACTGGATTCTGCAAGGACTCGCCTTACTGCTTCAGCAAACAAGGAGGACTCCTCAGGAAGCTGCCTGAGAAACTCATTTCAAGGCTTGCTAACCAACTAAAGATGGCCTCACATAATAATAGCTTTAAGAACAGTTATATCAACTAACACTTACTGAGTGCTTACTGTATGCCAGGCACTCTACCAAGTGCTCTACATGAATCACATACTTAATTCCTCATGGCATGTGCCAATAAAGGAGGGATAAATCAGTTCTTTATGGGCCAGGAAGCTGAGGTTGATTAACTTGTCCAGGTATGGACAGACTTTCCTGACTCTAAAACTCAAGGTTTTAATTACGACCCCTCCAACCTTAACATTCATTGGAATTCATGAAAAATAGTAACACTTCTAGAGTGGCCAAAAAAAAAAAAAAGAAAGAAAGAAAAGCATAGGATATGAAAATGTATAGATACAGATATATTTCATTTGAGTCTTCTTATAATAGAGAGGATCAAAGTACTCAATCCAGGAGACAGCACGTGGTGTTGTGGGAGGTGTAAGTGTGTCAAGGCCTCTGTGTCCTGTCTCATTCCTGCACTAACCACTCCTATGACTCTAGGTGCCTCACTGACTTTTCTCTGTCTCAGTTTCCTAGTCTATAAGATGGGACTAATCTCTGCTCTGTATTTCCCAGTCCTGAAAAACTTTCTGAAAGGCCTAACAGAAGAAGGATTCTAACTTAGCTTGTCTAAAACCGTTTCAATCCATTTTAGCCTCCAGAACTTTTTTTTCGCTGCCCGCTAGGAGCACAGGAAAAAAAAAAAAAAAAAAGCCACCATATAATCACAATAAAAATCTCATCTGCACTACAGGAAACCTAAACCATTCTCTGTGGCCTATATTGTGCTTTTTCCCTTTAGAGGAATAAGTAGGAAAGATAAAATCTTATGATCCATGCCACGGAGGATTAACTTAACTTGTCCAGTTAAAAGTTTATATACTTTTTTTTTTTTCTAAGCAGGAAGAGGGGTAGACACCAAGTTTTCACCTCTAGCTCTAGTGGGAGGCACCTGGTATAGTACAGCAGCCGAGAAAATGCCAGGAGAGTAGAGGTTGTGCCATATTCATCTACTTAAATTCCTTCAACGTTTTTATTATCTGCTGTACAAATTCTAAAGCTTCAGGGTAACATAATTTTGGTGTTTTTAGGTAAAAATCTTGGATTAACTCCAGTTTCCTGGTCTGCCTGCGTGCCCCTGAGAGGCAGAGGTAAATCAGGGAGGGCCCTGGATGCTGGGCTACGGGTCTGTGCATCAGGAAGACTGTAATGCCCAGAGGTGCTGAGGGACCTGGGCTTGAAGGGCTCTGTGGTTGAAGGGTGGAGCCCAACAGATGGTTCAAAACAGTATGTTTCCTTCCACAAATGTTGATTGTGTGACACATGCCCAGGCGTTGTCCTGAGCACTGGAGATGCAGTAACAAAGAAGATAGTCTTTTATATCCAGTTTAGGAGACTTGAAGCAATCAGACTTAGGCTTAAATCCTGCCTATGCCACTAATTAGCTGTGACCTTGGGGAAATATCTTGACTCTTGGAGTTCAGCTTCTTCAACTAGAAAGTGGAGACAACCTCAAAGATATGCTTGTGAAAATTAAATTAGATTATGTAAGTGAAGCTCTTAGCACAGCCACTGGCATACTTACAACGCTTACAATGCTGTAAGCCCTAGGAAGCAGGGATTGTGTCTTGGGTTCATTTTGAATAAATGGTGTTTGCCTTAGTACACAGAAGGTGCTGAAAGGACTATCTGTAGAAGGCTTAAAGGTTAATAGAAGAGTCAGATTGGAGGCCAGGAAGCAAACTGAGGGTCTGGAACAGGATAAAAAGCCAAAATATCAAGAAGTAGAAAAAGCAGGGACTTCCCCGGTGGTCCAGTGGTTAGGGCTCTGCGCTTCCACGCAGGGTTCACTCCCTGCCTCGTTGGGGAACTAAGATCCCGCAAGCCAAAAAAAAAAGAAGAAGCAGTAGAAAAAGCAGAAACAGGATGTAGGAAGAGAACATTCATAGAAACTAAGGTTACTGATGGGGAGGCCTCTGTACGAGGTGGTAGATGTACGGGTGAGCACGGACGAACCAGCTCCACAGGCTACTGACGCCTCCTCCTTGCTCCCATGGACACACCCTGCTCCCTTCTAGCAACAAACAAAACCAACCAGCATAGCAAACAGTTCAGTTATGAGATATTTGCCTATTGGGAGAGCCGGGGACCGAAAGACAGGCTCTTGAGATCATAGTATTCCCAAACCAGGGCCCAGTTTGAGCCGTGGCTGATCAAACTTCCCTTCTACCCCTTTTAGGTGCTCCCTGCACCATCTCCGTTAGAGGGAGGGTGACCATAAGTCCACGATGTCCGAGTTTAAGCTCATGTCCCAATGCAAGCATTAATACAGGGGAAGGAGTATACACTGTATATACAACTGGTATACAGTATACACTGTATATACCAATCACCAAGAGATCTTGCTAAAATGCAGATTCTGATTCAGTAGGTCTGCGTGGGGCTTAAAAGTCTGCATTTCTTAAAAACTCCCAGGTGAGGCTGTTGCTATTTGTCCAAGGACCACATTTTCAGCAGCAAGGATCTACCACTGACTCTTAAAGGTAACTGTAGTCAGTATCACCTTTAAATTGCAGACTCTGAGACCCCAGCCATCTACTGGTGTGTCTCAAGGGCTCAGAAAGACCAGCTGTGACATAACTCCCCTTTATGAATTTCTACTTGCTTTTCTACCAAGCCTTTTCTTTGGGTTAAGGGAGTACAAACAGAAAATCAACCTGTTAACCTCAATGAACACACCTTGGTCTACATGCAGGGGAAGGCATCAAGGGACCTGGCAATTATGAGGTACTGGGAGGGTAGCATGTCTACCAGGTCCAAGGAGCCACTCTGGAGTTTGTCCTTCAGATGTCCTGGGGTTTGGCTGGGAGACACATGTGAGACTTTGTTGGACCTGGTTAATATACTGCGGGCCAAGTACTGAAAGAGGCACAGCGGAGGGTGAGGAAAGCCGCACTCTCTGGCTTTAGGGAATTTTAAACTAAGAGATAGGATTTCAGATTCTTTGAAAGTCCCGGCTGACACATGCAAAAGAAATCACACAGAATACCTGGGTGCTGGAAAATAAACCTGTAGGGAACTGAACTGGATGAGGTGAGAAGAGCGAGACTTCCAGGTAGAAGTGAATTTCACACTGGGTCTTGCAGGGGATAATCCAGGGGCAGTAGCGGAAGTGGATGGAGGATGTTGCTGAGTTACGGGACTGAAAGGTGGAGGTACCCAGGCAGGAAGAAACAAGCTCGAGGAGGTGTCTTAAAAGTTGGAGAGAATAACCTCACTCTGTCAAGGACCCGCAGGGCACTCTCCTCCCACAGCTCCTGATGGTGACGATGGTGAGTGCCTGAGGCAGTGACCAGACCACATCCTGCCCTCCTGCTCAGGATAGTGCAGCAACCTGCAGTGCCTGGGCTTTTGGAGACTCCCCACGGGTGTTATTTTGATCGTTCTTGCCCAGAAGTAAAATAACACCCAACTAAGGAGCTGCCGATTGCAAATTGTTGGAATTACCTCCTCCTTCCCTGTCCCTAGTCTAACCTATCCTGGAGTGGCCTCACTTGGGCAGAAAGGAATGGTAGAAAAAAGCAGATTTTCCACGCATTTCATAGAGGGTCAAATGAAAGGCACAATCAGGACTTCTGAGGGAGAGAGGAAGGGCAGAGAAAGGGCTGCCTTGCTGCAAGACAAAGCTGGGTGAACAACTGACTCTTTCCCTCATTGACAAAGGAGAATGAGGGACTTGTGCCAGGCTGACTTAAATTGACTGGAGAAAAGTAACTTTTGTAATTCATGGCCCTCTGCGTGCTCTGGAAATGCTGGCAAAGCAGTGAGACAGGCATGCACCCTTCAGGCAGAAAGAGCATGAACTGTGAGACAATTTCGGGCTCCAAGGTCAAGGATGGGGTTGCTCAGGTGCCAGGGCAGCCTTGGGGAGGCAGGGGCTGCTGGGGTAGGGGTTGGCAGTTCCTGCAGACCTCTGGGTCTACCACTACCCCTGCCCCGCCTGCTGGGCTAGAAGCGGCTGCAGCTGGCTCTGCCCACTTCTGTAATCATGTGGGACAAGGTTAGTCATCCCACAGCTGGGTGCTGTGGGATGTTGAAGAGAGCTGGGAGACTTCTCTGTAGGGAGGGAGGACACAATGAACAAGTCGGAGATTTGTTCTGACTGTGGCAGGAGAGAAGCTAGTCTACCCTCTCTGTCAATTGGTCAACAAGACACTGGGTGTTTCCACTGGGCTCAGCATGGCAGCTGAATTTGGCTCCCACTGCCTAACTAATGGGTTTGGGGTGTAGGTAGTGACTTAGCAAGGATGAGGTATATTGAAGTCTTGTCCCCTCAGCCACTACCTAAACCTCAAAGAGGAGGAGACAACCCTGTTGATGGCCGATACTGGATTTCTCATCAGTGTTGGTGAGTGTGGCCAAGCCAGAGGTCATGATTTAGAACAAATAAATGTGAAGTTTCTTACATTCAAGTGGTCTGGGAAAATCCATACTAATTACATGGTGTAAACCTGCTGTGATCATGTGCTAAGTTGGGTGGCAGTTGAGTACTGCTGTGGTGAAGTAGAGAGATCCCTAAGGGCCAGAATGATCAGGAAAAGTTTTGTGGAAGGGGGAGAACTGGACACAGGTGCTGAAGGATGGGCAGACTATGGATAGGGAGAGGAAAGTGGGAAGGCATTCCGGGAGGGAGGGGCAGCATCACCAAAGACCCTGAGATGAACATGGTGAGTTTATGGGGCTTTAGAGGGTTTAGGCTGTTTGGAGTTTAGCAGGTGCTTTGAAGAGCATGGGAGAGAAGAGAGCACAGGTAGCTGGAGCTTAGAGAGGAGCTCACTGCAGGACCCCACAGTGCTTAGGAGGGCCTCAGCTGTCAGGGTCTTCTCCTGAGACACATCCTCAGCTCCTTCGGGGCTTTAGGGAGATCTTTCATCAGAGTTCCAAGCACTTCAGTTGATTTTCAATTCCCCCTCACTGAATTTCCATGGATAGGAGCCAAAAAAACTGGTGTTACTTATCAGACGTACTAAAACTCTGGTGCTGAAAGGATGAGGCTGCTCCAAAGGGACCTTTGAGAGAGAAATATGGGTGTCTTAGAAGTTTCTAAAGTCTTTTAAGCATGGATCCAAGAAGGCAGGAGGAGATGCTGAGGGGAGACCCTAAGGAAGCAGAAAGACTTTGGGCACAGGACTGGCTGTGGGGCCAGGAACCTGGGCTTTAAGAAGGGGGCAGCACTGGGGAGAAGCTAGATAACATGAGAGTCTCAGGCCACTGCTATAAAGGTGTTGCACTGTGAGATCCTGGGTGTCGCAATACCTCCTCCTTCTGGAAGAGACATCAGGGCTCCCTTGAAAAGAGAACCTCCAGGATCTGTCAAAAGGACAGGACAGAAAGAGGCAAGAATGTTTGCTTTCACTACTTCTATTCAATTTTATACAGGAGTCCTAGGCAGAACAATTGGGCAAGAAAAAGACATTAAGGACATACACATTTGAGAGGAAGAAGTAAAACGGTCTTTATTTGCAGATGACATGATTTTGTTTGTAGAAGAGCCTAAGGAACCTATGAAAGTCTACTGGAGGGACTTCCCTGGTGGCACAGTGGTTAAGAATCTGCCTGCTAGTGTAGGGGACACAGGTTTGAGCCCTGGTCCGGGAAGATCCCACATGCCGTGGAGCAACTAAGCCCTTGCACCACAACTACTGAGCCTGTGTTCTAGAGCCCACGCACCACAACTACTGAGCCCAAGCTCCGCAAGAAGAGAAGCCACCGCAATGAGAAGCCCGTGCACCACAACGAAGAGTAGCCCCCTCTCACCACAACTAGAGAAAGCCCGTGTGCAGCACAGCAACGAAGACCCAATGCAGCCAAAAATAAAAGTAATTAATTTAAAAAAACTGTCTACTGGAACCAATAAGCAAGTTTAGTGTTGTGGGTTACACTATTAACAAATAATCAAAAAATGAAATTAAGAAAATAATTCCATTCACAGTAGCATAAAAAAGAGTATAATACTTAATGAAATGAAATGAAGTGCAAGACCTGTACACTGAAAACCTCAAAACATTGCTGAGAGAAATTAAAGAAGATCTTAAAAAACAGAGACATGTACTATGTTCATGGATTGGAAAATTCAATGTTGTTAACATAGGAATTGTCCCCAAATTGATCTATAGCTTCAACACAATCCATATCAAAATCCCAGCAACTCTTTTTGGGGTAGGATTTGGTAAGATGATCCTAAAATTTATATGAAAATGCAAAGGAGCTAGATAAATCAAAATAATTTTGAAAAAGAAGAACAAAGTTGGAGGATTTATTATAAAGCTATAGTAATCAAGACATTGACCAAAAGATAGGTACGTAGATCAATGGGACAGAATAGATTCCAGAAATAAACACTTACATTTATGGTCAGTTGATTTTGACAAAGCTGTCAAGGCAATGCAATAGTCTTTTCTATAAATGATGCTGGAACAATTGGATATCCATTTGCAAAAAAAAAAGAACTTATATCCTTACCTCACACCATATGCAAAAATTAACTCAAAATGAATCATAGAGCAAAATGGAAGAGTTAAAATTATAAAATTTCTAGGAGAAAACATAGGAAAAAGCCTTTTTGAACATGGATTAGGCACAGATTTATTAGATATGACACCAAAAACATGAATTATAAAATTTTGATAAATTGGACTTCAAATAAAAAAACTTTTGCTTTTCAGAAGATACCACGCAAAAAATGAAAAGGCAAGCCACAGACTGGGAGAAAATATTTGAAATCATACATCTGATAAAGGACTCATATCCAGACTATATAAAGAACTCTTATAACTCAATAAGAAGATAAACAAATTGATTTTTTTTTAACATGAGCAAAAGACTTGAGTAGGCATTTCGCCAAAGCAGATATACAAATGGTTGTAAGCATATGAAAAGATGCTCAACATCATTAGTTATAAGGAAATGCAAATTAAAACTACACTGAACCACTCCTACCCGCCACTAGAATGGCTATAATACAAGACTGACAACGTCAAATATTAACAAGGATGTGGAGAAACTGGAACTCTCATACATTGCCTTTGGGAATATAAAATACCTAATTTGGATAACAGTTTGGCAGTTTCTCAAACTGTTAACTACATATTTACCATATGACCTAGCAGTTTCATTCCTAAGTATTTACTGAAGAGGAGTGAAGATATATATCTGTATAAACATATGCAAATGTTCATAGCTGCATTATTTATAATAGCCCTCAAAGGGTAGCAAAATATGTCACCCCAAAATATACATTTTTGGCATAAGGATTATTTTGAGAAACATCAGACACAGGAGAAGCTCTGAAAACAGAGTAGCAGTTACTCTTTTGTAAGTGAAATTTTACATTTATGAAGGAAGTCTCCATTTGTAACGTTGTCTCCCTCTCTGTAAAGAAAAGGATGACTCTAAATCACAAGAGAATCTAAACAATGGAGAAAACACTGACTTAAAGCTGCATATTAATCCTTACCCTTGTTTTCCTTGCTTTTCTTGGTAACCTCTCATAACTCCACTACCAGCCTCCCCATACACAACTCTCTTTTGTCTTTAGCTGAAGATGGTATTTAAGCTAGTAGCTTAGGCCACCTAAGGGAGTTACTTATTTTATTCCTGGATATCTCCCATATGTACTTGAAGGTATACATGTTAATACACTTCCTTTTTAAAAAAAATCTGTCTGGGAATTCCCTGGCAGTCCAGTGATTAGGACTCCACACTCTCACTGTGGAGGGCCCAGATTCAATCCCTGGTCGGGGAACTAAAATCCCACAAGCCACACTGGTGTGGCCAAAAAAAAAAAAAAAAATTAATCTGGCTTTCATTACAGGGATCTCAGCCAAGAACTCAGAAGGGGAGAAGGAAAATTATTTTTCCTTCCCCTACACCCCAAGCTGGGCATAATCCAAATGTCCATCAACTGATATATAATAGATAAACAAAATCTAGTACATGCATACAATGGAATACTACTTAGCAATAAAAAGGAATGAACTACTGAAAAACAGGCAATGACATGGATGAGCTTCAAAAACATGCAAAGTAGAAAAAGTCAGACACAGTAGACATTTTGTGTGATTTCATTTATGTGAAGTTTGTAGAAAAGGCAAAAGTATAGAGACAGAAAGCAAGTCAGAGGAGTGAAAGTGGGAATGGGATTGATTGTGTAAGAATAAGAGGGAAATTTTTGGTGCAATGGAAGAATTCTAAAACTGGATTTTATGATAATTGTGATGATTGCATGACTGTTTAAAGTTACTTTAATTATCAAACTGTACACTTATGATGGTGAATTTTATAGTATGTAAATTATACCTTAATAAAGCTATTTAAAATAAAGTACAGGGAGACTCCTAGAGAGATCTCTGGGGAGAGGGTGTGGTGTATGTGTGTGCGTGTGCATGTGCGTGTGCGTGTGTGTGTGTGTGTGTGTGTGTGTGTGTGTGGTTGTCACAGGAAGACAGAAAACATCTATGGGAGATAGTTATGAATTTAATTGCAGTGGAAAAACACAGGGGTTCTGGAGCCAGGTTACTGGGTCTGAATCTTGGTTCTCCCACTTACTACCTGTATGAACTTGAGACAAATGACTTAACCTCTTTGAGCCTCTGTGAAATGGGGCTCCTGATAAACACCAAGGTAATTGTGAGCACTGAAAGTGATGTATGTAAATTGCTTAGTTCAGAGCCTGACACCATAGTAGGTATTTGCTGAGGGAAAATTCTGGACCAATTACTTCTGCAGATGATTCAGGGCTTGGTAGTAACTGTAGAATTACGGGTCCTCTGGTGCGTTGCAGCAGGATTATAAGTCTCTCACTGACCTGATTTAGCAGCTTTTTTAATGAGGAAGCCTAGGAGCCTGGGCCAGAAGCCTTGGGGTTCAGTACTGGCTCTACCACAATCGTACTGTATAACAGTGCTCCCTGACCTCTCTGGGTTCCTAATATATACCCCACCTCCCAAATAGGGTTATTGGGATGCTTCTGAAGTCAGAGCTCACTGCCAACATTAAGTGTCCTGTGTAAGGTAGTAATGGCGCCAGCACACATCGGGGGCTAGAGTCCAGTGTGAAAGAAATAGAATCTGACCAAGGTCCCTGTGCCTATGGGCTGGGATATGTGAATATTAGCTCAGCAGGAGGCCATGGAAATGTTCATAAACTAAACTGGCATTTGGAGCTGAACAGGAAAGATGTGAACACAGGATGTTACTGAAAATGGTGACGGGCAGGGCTGCTACCTGAGGTTTTGGCAGGCTTCACCCCCTGCCGGTTGATTGAAGAAGGATGTTGGATCATCAGGAAACAGGGATTTAAAATGATCCCACAGGAAGGTGTGAGTAACAACAGAAGTAACAAACGAAGCCAGCCAGGCCAGGTCTGGCTGGGGGTAGGTTGGGGGCGTGTTGGTTGAGACAAGTGAGTTCTCACTTTCTTCAACACTTTAGGAATTTCTGAGGAAGAGCCCAACTGGTATTCAAACATGGCTTTGTAATAGATTCCTTCACCTCCCTTCCCCTCCTCCATTAATCTCTCCCGGAGGAGCAGAGGGACAAGTAGTGGCTTGAGGGGCTAGCTCATTTCTGGTTCAGGACACTGGTAGCCCTCCATGTACCAGTGTGTAGTGGATGCTTGCTATACTTCTGGAGGCCCAGCACAAGCTCCTCCCCTTTTCTAGTAAGATCACTTGGATTCTTTGTTTGCGAATTTTCTCTCCTCATTATGTACAGTCTAGGTGGGGCTGTCAATACAGGTAAACTGCCCTCCTCTGGCCAATTAAACTCTCCCTCCTGGACTCTGAGTTGAGATGAGTGATGGACAAGGATGGGGAAAAAAACCCCAAAACACTGTTGAAGAGGAAATGATGCCAGGCCCTCACTCAACTTTTACTTACACCTACAACATGAAACCCAGCCCTGCCCCAGTTTCTCAACTCTCCGTCTATTTTGTGAGCCCCTGATATCATTCCGAAAAGTTCTGTTTTGCTTATGTTAGCTGTGGTCCATTTCTGTTTCAAAGAACAGACATGGGGCACGGCTCTGGCACTCTTCCTCGGGGCAGTTTTCATAGAGGACATGAAAGGGGGGCAGAGAGAGCCCAGCTTCAGTCACCTACCTTAGTTATCAACTCCTCAACTTTCTAACCATGTGACCACAGGCAAGTCATTAAATCCCTCTAAGCCTCAGTTCTGTAAAATGGAAATACTATTGCTTTGCAGAACTAATTTAATTCATTAGGATTAAAAGCATTTATTTATTCCTCCATTTACTGTATACCCAGCAGACACCATTTTCTTGGCACTCTGAGGAACCAGAATAGAAAAGTGAATAAGACAGACATAGCACAGTCCCTGTCTTCGTGGAGCACATACTCGAATGGGAAGAGAGTCATTGAACTTAATGTTTACAAATCTGGTGATGTAATAGTTCAAGGCCCTGTGAGTGTGGGTCATAAGGGGATCCAGGGAATCCAGTAGAGGGCCACATATGGAAGGCCCTTAATAAATGTGACTTTCTCCTGGCTGTTGTCTTCGTCATGGTTCCTTTGCCACTGAATAGCCCACTTGTATCCATGTTCTTAGAGCAGAATTAGGACGCTCCAGAGAAGTCCCGATTTGATTCAGTGACTGAAAATTTGCCTATTGTGTTTAAAGCAGAAGTTGGAAACCACTCAACCCAACAGATGGGCCAACTTGGTGGGGGGTCCTTACCCCAGGATAAAGGGAGGCAAAAACTAAAAGGTTGATGAAGGGAATAGGAAGGCACTAACACCTTCGGAATTGACTACGTCTCAGACTAATAAGGTTTGCTAAGAGTCAAGAAGGAAGAGGCGTGCCTAAAGTTGATATTGACAAAACAGAGCATGCAACTTCTCTAATCCACTAGGTACCTTTCTAGCATAAAAAGTCTCAGGGCTTCCCCGGTGGCGCACTGGTTGAGAGTCCGCCTGCCGATGCAGGGGACACAGGTTCGTGCCCCGATCTGCGAAGATCCCACATGCCGCGGAGCGGCTGGGCCCGTGAGCCATGGCCGCTGAGCCTGCGTGTCTGGAGCCTGTGCCCCGCAACGGGAGAGGCCACAACAGTGAGAGGCCCGCGTACCGCAAAAAAAAAAAAAAAAAAAAGTCTCAAAAATGATTCACAAAATATTAGCACCAGAAAAGACTTTAGAGAACAGTTAGGAATCTCTTTCATTTACAGATGGGAAGTCAAAGTTCACTGGAATTAAGCCTCTTATCTGTGTCCTGGGTGGGTAATCCGTGACACATTTAGACCCCTGCTAAGTAGTGAGAGAGCCCAGACTGGTTCCTTTTTCACGTGGACAAATCTTGGCGGATATGCCCCCTGAGAAACAGTCTAGGTTAACCTCTCAAAGGGCAGGCACCAAGGCAGTGAAGCTCTGTGCTAGGTCCTGGGGAGGGACAGAGATAGTAAGACACGAGTCTTTAGGGTCCTTCTGATATAGCTGGAGAGCTGAGATGCACACAATGCCTTCTAATCACACAAAGCAGTGATAAACGGGAACTGTTCATTGGTCATGGCCACAGAGATGGTACCATTTCCCTCTCAATATCTCTGAAACCTGTCGGATAATTTCTGTCCACATTTCTCTCCAGTCTCCTACTGGAGGTGCCTTCTCCTCAGAGACCTGTATCTATTAATAGTAGTAATATCTTCCAATCACAAAGGCTAGAAATATTTTTCCTCTCTTTTCCTCATCCCCTCATGCAGTTAGTGACTAGGTCCTGTTGATCTGATCCTTAAATTCTACCTCATTCTGTCCAAAGACGCAAAGTAGTATTCTTAGTACGCAGCTCTTATGTCATTCCCCTGCTCAAAATCCTTCAGGGTGTCGCAGAAGAATTTGTAGAATGAAACCCAACCTCCTTAGCTTAACATCTGTTTTTCCTCATGATCTACTCCCAGCTCCCATTCTCCCACTTCCTCTCTCAAGTTCTGCTACTTTCCTGTATATCAACCATGTCTTTTTCTTTGGTTCTTTGACATCTGGGGCTTTGCTGACCCCAGAGGGACTGCTCCTCCCAGGGCTAACCAATTCCTAGAGGTGGTAAATGACTAGCCCCTGAGTGCACCTTTCAAAGGCAGAACAATCAATCCAGAGCCCACACTCCCAACCACCCCCTCTATTGGGCTTTCCCACCTAGGGCTACTATTCCTCTGCCCGAAACACCCCAGGGCCAAATACCAAACAACTAGGAATGATCTCTGTGCCCCTGAGCCCACTGAAATTATTCACATTTGCCAATCCCAAGCCTGCTCACTCTGTCTTGCCCATTTCTTCCCATGGAAACCACAATAAAAACTCTTGCTCGTGTTTTCCTCTGCTCCTTCTGCTTCCTGACCAATCCTGAGTCTTCCCTGTGTGGCCCCCTGTGGTATGGCATGCCACCTTCTCCTGGGACCTGTGAGTATGCCTATCTTTTCAATGGCAGTCCTCTCCTAATTGGTTGTTCTTGCCAGATCTAAATAATAATAAAACCTACACCTGTTCTCAAGGAGCTCTCTCTGCTTCCCAAATAAGCCCCTGCTCTCCTGCACCCATGTCTTTGCCCATGCTATTCTTCATTCTCCCTCTGCAATTTCTGCATCTTACAATTCTATCCGTCCTTCAATGTACTCTTAACAGCACTGGCTTGAATCACTGGTGATTTAAAGATGTGTGTGCGCTTCCCTGGTTGTGCAGTAGTTGAGAGTCTGCCTGCCAATGCAGGGGACACGGGTTCGTGCCCTGGTCCAGGAAGATCCCACATGCCCCGGAGCGGCTGGGCCCGTGAGCCATGGCCGCTGAGCCTGTGCGTCCGGAGCCTGTGCTCCGCAACGGGAGAGGCCACAACAGTGAGAGGCCTGCATACCGCAAAAAAGAAAGAAAGAAAGAAAGAAAGAAAGAAAGAAAGAAAGAAAGAAA